>NC_059362.1:41371825-41551825 GCF_019703515.2 Myxocyprinus asiaticus
TATGCAGCTTTTATGACCTCATATAAATTTAGAGGCTGTATGGAATATTTATAATTTAATATATTTATCTGTAACATTGCATAACCTTTAAAAAAAAAAACTAGTCAACAAAATTGTGAAAAACTTAAAGGTGAAGTGTGTAATTTCTGCACCTCTAGTGGCACCAACTGGAAGTGCACAAACAATGACTGTTTATAAACAGGTTTTTAAATGTATCACTAATGTCATGTTTAAAAGTAAAAGTGTTTTGATGTCATACGATAGTATTGTGTAAGGAACAGGGCGAAGAGTATGTTTTTATGAACTGATAATCTGCCGTTTTGTGATTTGTGTGATAGTAAATTAAAGTCAAAGTTGTTATAGCGCCTCTAGTGTTCATTTCAATACAATACATATAATGTGCCACATAAAAATAATTTGACAAAAATTAAGGCAAAGTAACATGATTCTATGAGACCAGGTTGGTTTATGGATATGTTATGTGTCAACTAACTATAAAGAGGACAGAGGGCTGAGTGCTTGACTAGGAATTGTGCCATGCTACAGTGTGGCATCGGCAAACTTGGCCTTCGTCAGACAAATCACTTCCCTAAACAAAAATTCCAGACAATTTGTGCTCTCTGGTGGTTTAACACAGAGGAACAAGGGATTAACATGACGCTTCACTGGTTCTTACTCATGAATGCCCCTGGTTTGCTATGGAGACAGGAAGTAGTGGGCGGAATGCTTTGGCAACACTGGGAAACAGCTGGCAAGATGCATGGAACCTCAGTACCACAAATCTGCTGACAGTGATTTCATAAAACTCTCAATCATAAAATATTGAAATACAACCAAAAGAGCTCTTATAATTTAAAAATAATTTAAACATATTGGTAATACAATATGTGGCATGTCATCGTTCCCTTAGAATCTTTGGAAAATCAAATAAACCTCAAGTGTCAAAAATCATAAAGTTTTAAGTATCAAATATTTGGGAGAACCAAAAGAACCTTATTGCTTGATCGTTGTACGGAGTGTACAAGCTATAAAAAATACAAGATTTTGTTTTGTACATGATTTGTGTTGTGTATAATTATTTTTTTTTTTTAAATGTTAAAATACTTTCTCCTTTCTAAGTTTAATATGCAAAGAAAACATTAAGTTATTCATAGGTTGATTCCCCCGAAAAATGTAAACACTTTGGCTTTGGGCCACTATCAAAACATTTCTGTTTGTTTGAGCATTCCGACCAGCCCACCACACCAACATTGTCTCGACCATGGTGTGAGATTGCGACGTGGTCAACCTGGTCTCGTAGAATCATATTACTATACCTACATTTTTTACATGGCTTGTTGTACATATCACGGCAGTTTCCTGGTAAAATGAACACTAGAGGCGCAACAACAACAATTTTATTCACTTTTACACAATGCACGAGTAAAACGGCAGATTATCTATTCATAAACACTTACCTTTTGTCCTGTTTCTCACACAATGCTATCTTATGACATCAAAACACTTTTACTATAGAGCATGACTTGTATACATTTTAATGTTTGCATTACATTACCATATAACCAATTTTACAAGCTTGCTCAAGCGTGATTAAATTGTGTGATTGCTTAAATGATTGCGATGCAAAGGACTGGGGTACGAGTCCTGAAGAGCACGCGATTCAACACATTAGTCGAAAGTGTCAAAAAGCACCACAAAATGATGTGGTTTCTTCAGCTGTTGCGTTTTTCATCTCACATTTACTTTTTATGACACTATCAGTTACGTTTAGGTTTATGGTTTAGGGTAGGGACGTCGGTTTTATTGATTTCAAACTCGACAGAGAATTAACTTTTAACACCTCATCTGTTTGGGAGAACATTTAACTCATGTTTAGCATCCCACAGTGGACATTTCCCCTCGGAACTGCAGCGATACGTGTGGCAAAAATGTCGCCACAGTCAGGTAATTTTCATGAGATCCGGCTATACATGGTTATCTGTTTGGCCAAGCAATGGAAAAGTGTTTGGGAAACCTGTTTGAAAACGGTCATTATTTTTGCAATTCCGAATAACGGATTCCTGACGGTGCAGAAATTACACACTTCACCTTTGATAAAATTATCTGGGCAATAGGCAAAATTCATTACATCAAAGTGTTTCAAACAACCTTCATGAGTAAACCAAATTATATAACACACAGACGACTGTTAGGTGTGCAAGTTTCCGGCGATCGTATGAGAAACCTTAGTACAGTACGCACACAGACCTGTAATTTAATGAGTGCATTCTTACCGGCAGTGTGGTGATGTGGTTTCACAGTGGTGTTGGCTCGTAACTGATAGCTGAGTACACAGACTTACTATAATTATTCTAAGAATGTCATGTGTCCCTATGTGACCGCGTGCCTGTGTTACCAAATCTCCCTGGAGGATTTCTCCACATCACATTTTGCAAGTGTAGATAAACATTAAATGATTAAGCCTAACAGAACAAAACCATTTGGTAACAATACAATCTCTCCCAATGATTTAAGAAGGTAAGCTTGTGTAAACTGGTATGATTTTAAAGTGTTTTGACCCTACCAGTTAAAAGTTTGGACACACTTTACTGAATGTATGTTTCTCATGATCTTAAAAACCTCTTGATCACATGTTTAAATGCTTGAAATTAGTTTAGAAGATAAATATAAATTGTGACTATGTATGCATTTCTTTAAAAACTAGAGTTTACTCAGAATGGTGCTAAAAACAAAAAACATCCAGTGAGTGGCAGTTCTGCGGACGGAAATGCCTTGTTGATGAGAGAGGTCAACAGAGAATGGCCAGACTGGTTTGAGCTGACAGAAAGGCTACTGTAACTCAGATACCTGCTCTGTACAATTGTGGTCAGAAGAATAGAATCTCAGAATGCACAACACGTCGAACCTTGAGGCGGATGGGCTACAACAGCTGAAGACCACGTTGGGCACTTAGTCGGGCACCATAGTGTTCCTAATAAAGTGCTCAGTGAGTGTATATTGAAGGAAATTCAGCTAACAAGTATCCAGCCAGGGGTATAGCAGTAATTTTAATTTTAGGGGCGACAAAACTGTCAGAAGGTGGCTCGCACAGACCCAACACTTACAGTACAGCATTAATATATTACAGTATATATTAATATATAAGTATGATATAAGTATTATATTAATATATACGTATTATTTACTTTTAATATTTGTAGTATTTTAAAGATTAAAGTATTGCAAAATAATTAGTTGCAAAAATAAAGGGCATCTTGTGGAGATCTTGCTTCTGTTTCACACATGACAATAAATGACTGAGCACAAGCTGGTTCTGAATACATTATTAAATCAGTTACAATAATGACAATTGTGCATGCACACAATTTTATTTTTTACTCTGTGCTTGTGCATTGTGGGATTTAAATGTATCCAAGTGACTCGAGTGTT
This sequence comes from Myxocyprinus asiaticus, assembly GCF_019703515.2. NCBI lineage: Eukaryota > Metazoa > Chordata > Actinopteri > Cypriniformes > Catostomidae > Myxocyprinus > Myxocyprinus asiaticus. The sequence continues at coordinate 41,375,255 of NC_059362.1, forward strand.
TTGACTATGTTCACCAAAATTAGTTCCGAACCATTTAATGATTCAGTGACCATTTCTGGTGATGCCAGAAGGTGGTGACATTAGTTGTGTGAAATGAGTTAGTCACTGAATCAACGAACAAAAGAAAATTTTTATCATTTAAAATGTGTATGTCTACAGACCTACAAAGAGACATTAGTGGAGGTTTTAAACATTATAAGAACAAAGCAAATCTATCATTCCCCTACAGTTTGTGAGCTGCTGAGCATTACTTTTATCAAAAGACAACAATAATAGTCTTATAATAATTCTAATGAGTTTCAATAACATCCGTATGCTTTCATGTATAAAACAAAACTTGTCTACATATCTATTCACTTCAGTAAAATGCCTAAGTGTTCTAAGAACACAGCAGATCTATCTTTTTTCCTCCAGTTTGTCGACTGCACACCAACATAGAGTTAAAAAACTGGAGCTGATATTAAAAATAGCTTTACATATTTAACACAGATCTGTAATCTGCTTAAATTGGCAAAAAGAGCCGACCAAACTATTACCACACAAACATAATGTAAAAAGCATAACTTAATGAAGACTCATGCGCTGATATAAACTCCACTTACAATGTGTGCTTGTTTTTTTTCCCTGCAGTGCATTTCATGTTGTGCTGCCAATCATGAACGATATGCCGATAAATAACTCTCATTTGTGTGTTCCTCATCTCTAGATTATTAATTTAGATCAACATCAATGCTGATAAAAAACATGGATAAATGAGCATTGTTGAAAGCAACTTTGTAGAAACAAAAGGAGCCACGTTGATTAGACTGTCTGACTGATATCCTATTACGTAAGGGTTGTTTCGGCTCATGAAACTCACCTGTGATTGGCTGGATTGTTGCCCAATCAGCCCAAAGTAACATAATGCAAAGAATACTGTATACAAATCCACCATTTGGACTCGGTATGGGTTTAGCTTGGAAAAGTGCAGGGGACAAAAATCACCTTTTTAAAGAGTGTGGGGGATGCGTCCCCCACATACCCCGTAGCTGCTAAGCCCATGTATCCAGCATATGGGAACTCCTTCAATACTGTTTCAAAACATTATAGGATGCACCTCATGAATTTGGTTGACATTTTTGGTCACAACAAAATTTCCAAACTTCCATTTGTGTTATTTTATAGTTTTGATGACATTGCTAGGATTCTAAAATGTGGAAAATAGTAATAATAAAGAATGAGTAGGTGTACTGTATTCATTCTTTTCATTGGTAGTGTGCAGTCATGTGCAAACATGCAATGGGTGACAGTTGAGCAAATTACACATTTTTGATTCTCAGCCAGTCAGCACAAATGTAATATCGATAAATGAGTAATGACCAAAAACTTCCTTAACAATTCTGGTTCTGAATACACTTCCTTGTGAAATGTGTACGATACGGGATTTAAAAAGTTCCAACAATCACGAAGTCATTCTGCAAATGTTTTGCAAAAGGTGGACTTACCTCTTCCACTTCGGCCCACAAAGCGCAGATCATTGAAGCGGGCCACCTGGTTCTTCATGACACCTGAGGCATTCCTGAGCTCAGCTGAATAATTCTCATCATTCCCAGCCATTACTGTGACCACCGTCCCATCAGAAACCTCTCCAAGGGCCACCACCTGCATAAAATACAATGGCCGCAGAAAAAAAATAAAAATGAGGTCTGAAATAAATCTACCATAAATAAACCATAAAATTGACAAGTCATGCATATTTTCCAGAGCTCTATTAGTGTACATGATATTTTTGTTCTATAGGCTATGCTTATGCTGTGTGTTTGGTTGTCATCATCATTAACTTTATCTTTCATTTGTAAAACATGGGCTACATCAAATTCAATAAATTACAGTCAAAATATCAGTCACCATGTGTTGCACTAAAGGGCAGATGTGCATATGTTCTCACAATTTTTGCTATTTCATCATTACCAGCTAATATGCCAATTACCTAGATAAACACACATGCACAGGCCTGACCAAAAACATAAGAGCCAAGAGCAACGATTCTACCACAGGCCAGTTACACATCAAACGCTGAATAATGTCAGAACAATTTAATAATTTTTTATGAAAAAGAACATTAATGTTGTTCAGGTGTGATATTACGAGGAAAAAAAGGGCTGTTCACACACTCAATACAGTTTGTTTTGGGCATGATTAAATGAATCGACTCAGGAAAGCATGATAATTGAAAGCATAACTATATGCATGACAAACGAAGTTAGCTAAATTGACTGAAATGTATAAAATGATGTCACTTTTTGTTTGAAAATTTAATTAAAGCTGATTTGTCCCTATATGGATAGAGAGAAAAAAAACGAATAATAAAATAATGAAATAAATAAATAAATACATTAAAAATAAGTGTTCCCTCGAAAATACTGCACTTTACACTTAAACAATGCTCTGTTAAAATGTTTTGGTGAATTATATAATTATTATTGTAGTTTAAATATAGTAGTGTTTTTATTAATTAGCCTTTTAAATTATTGCTTAATTATTTTCTTATTTATCAAGTGCAGCCAGCATTAGAGTGTTAAAGCTGACTGCACAAGCATCATATTTTTCACTTCATAAAGTTCATACTGACACAAAAGTTAACATAAAACAATAATCCAAACACTTTATATTGTAGTTGTTGTATAATATTATATATTCTAGTAAACTGTAGAGTCCATGTTACATATATTACATCTCATTCTAATAAATTAGGCTACTATACTGATAACAATAACTACCTGTAACTAAGAAAAGCCCCACACAAAAAAAATTACATAACTATAGATAATGTAAAGTTTGACCAGTGCGTATTTACGCGCATGCATAAAGAGTTCACCAAACAACCCATCTCCGAAATGAAGCGTAAAAACAAGTTCGTACCTTAAAAGCAACCGGTAGGGTTTTATTACATCTCCAGTGAGAAGGCAGAACCGAGCAGAGAAAGTTTGGACTGTCGGTTCGGACCAGTTCGGCGGGGTGGTCGGCGATGATCTCTGCCATGGAGCGGTTCTCTTGCGCACGGAGTCTTGGCACCACAGCGCTATCCTGCTGCTGCTGCTGTCCCGCGCTGGAGTTCACATCGTTCATCTTCACCGATACCGGCGGACTGAACCTCCGTCCGGCGCTGGGATCTACGGGAATGCGCATCACAACAGTCTAATTTAGCCAAAGAGAGGTAAGACGAGCCAGACAGCCCTAAAGACCAAAGAGTCTCTCCTTTGCTGTGAGTCCCTCTCCGTACGCGCAACGCTGCCAGTCTGCGATGAGATTCGGAAGTGCTGCGGATTACAAGCACGCAACCAGACTTCAATTGGCGCTTTGTGCGCAGTCGTCATTAACTACGTTTTCCTGTATTAAAAGGCGCTTAATTCACCGTCGCGAGGAGAATTTGTACGGTTTGTTTAGCTTTCCAAAAATGTTTTAAGATTGCGTCGATCTTATCATAACAGATTAGACAGATGTCTCGGAAATAATTCGGAAAACCTTTAGTGCCACAAGTGGGACTGAAGCGCACTGGTGCGCAGCCTCTTTCAGTGAATAAAAAAGTGGAATTTTAGTACATATAAACAGTATCTATTATATTAACATTGATAATAATAAACAAAACGTCATGTTTGTTTGATATTTTGTCTCTGGTACACATCAGTGCAGTCCTTTGAAATTGTGCTACTCCTTGGAGAGCGCATGCATCACAAGATGAAAAGAGCTCAGGAGGCGAAATGTTTGTTGCTTCCAATGTGGTTGGTCTTTGAAGATAGAGATTTCTTTTTTTTTTTGTGGTTCAGATAGTTCCAGCATCATGCTATCATTACATTGATGTCACTCAAACACGTGCTGTCCCAGTCAAATCATAAAAACTAAAGTCATTCTGAGCATTTATCTCCATATAACTTGTAAAACTGCACGGTTATTTGAGTATCAGGTTTGATTGAAAACAGGACACATTGCCTCTGTGAGTTTCAGACCACTTGGATTTTCCAATTGCTGAATAGATTAAATTACTGAAAATGTAATATCATTTTTATGTTTTCCCTCAAATAAGTCACGATAAGGACTTTATTGAATTAGTCTAGGAACTTTTTTCTATGCACAATGGCAATGGAATATGCACACAAAGATATTAAAGCCACATATGGAGATTTTAAGGAGAACTTCACAGTGCTGAATTGCAATGAATATGTTGAGTTTTTAAGATACTGGAGAAAAGATACCTGCACGATTTGAAATTTAAAGAGGATTTTTTTTATTGTATTTTTTATTATTTCACTTTATGGGGAGACCGGTCTAGTTGACTCACTTTTTACTCCAGTTAATATTTTTCAAAGCAGGTTTATTTTTGAAATGTAGTTTCTGCATAGGTACAAAAGAAGCTATTGAACATTTTCACCATTATTGCCCAGGAAAAAAGATACAGTTCATTGAACACATGTTGTGCCAATAGCGGGGCATATTGTTACACTTTATGGGGTAAGTTGTCACAATGGAACCTGCCAGTAAACCAGTGGCATTGGTTTCATGTGATCATTGTGGGGTGACAGGGGAATGTGTCCCCACCATCACAACCACCAAAAATAAATCTACGCCTCTCATTAAAACTACGCCTGTGTTAAACAGCCTATAGGCTTTTCAAAAAACATTAAAAAATAAAACAATTATGAGGCACAAAATGATTCATGAAAAAAAGGAAAAGGTAACATACAATATACAAAATCTAAAAACATTGTTTTGGCAAACAAATATTGTTATTGATAAACTGTATACATTTATGACATTTAAAACATGTTACAACCTGCCCCAATAAAAATGTGACAACATACCCCGACCTGACTTAATACCTTTGTCCTAAGAACACATTTCAACCTTTCTTATATATATATATATATATATATATATATATATATATATATATATATATATATAATATATATACACACACACACACATTTGATTAATCTACCGCATAAAGTTCAGAATTAATAGGTGGCAATTTTAACACCCTTTGTTTCTTTTGACTGTCTGTTTGAACTGTTCATCCATTCACTGCCTTCCATGTTCTGGCACTGAAACTAAAATACTTATGCTCTAATGAGCATGAAAAGACAATGGATTACTGTAAAAGTACAGTACATGGACTCTCTCACTAATACTGTAGATGGCAATCTCTCCCACTGACTCGACAGGCTAGTGATTAATCCAAGTCATAAGTGTTTCAGTATGTTTCAAACATAAAAAAAAAAAGAAAAAGAAATCCAAATAATAAGACCATAATTTTGATGGGAATGCATAAGTAACCAATAAACAAAATAGGATATAAACAAGGCATCTAATTATTCTTGGCAGAACTGTTCGATAACAAGCATAAACCAGTAGAAGTCAAACCAGTGACAGCTGTCAATCAAAATTCTGTCACATGTTTGTGTTTGTTCCTCTTTTGGTTTTTGAATTTTATTGTAATTGTTCAGAGGACGAGAAATTAATAGATGCTTAGAATTTGTTTCTGAAGTACAAAGAAGGAAAATCTTGTAATTTGAAGCTGAAGCCAATGCAAGAAATGTAAAATATGAGGTAGTATGTATACAGTTATATCTTAGCAAAAAAGTAAGATCTTTAGATAAGTATACTGCCATTGAAAAACTTGGACACACTACACATTCTTTAATATATATATTATATATATATATATTACATTTAACATTTTAGAATAATATTAAAGTCATCATAAATATGAAATAACACAAATGGAAGTTAATTGTTACATTTTGATGACCCACATTTTTTTTTCAACCATTGAAAATGTGTCAAATTGAACAATTTACCAATGGAGCCACACTGAGAGCGCTATATGTCTGGGATTTCAACACATAAGGCCTTAAAAATTTAAATACATAAAGGAAAGTTTGTTCTGATCCAGAATCTAAAAGGCTATTAAGATATTTTTAATTCTTCTGGAGTTATAGGGTTTCCAACTTTGGAAAAACAACACAAAAAAGTGGTTTTTCACATTTTTGACTCATACCACTGGCATATAATGCAAGGGGTGCTGAAGTAAGCTGATTTTAGTAACAGACCTACTTATATCTGTGTAAAAATAATGATGCTGCCACCTTTCTAAGGTTATTTGTTTGACCTGTAGTTTTGCTCCAAAGTCATAGGAGAAATTTTATATTTGAACCCCCTCTGCAAAATAATGGATTACTCTGTAAATATTGGTACATTTTTGGCTTTGATCATCATTTATATATTTCTTTCACCAATAAAATGATAAGTTGTATCTAAAGCTCATTTTAAGATTCAAGCAATAATGAGATACAAATTCATTCAAGAGTTACCAAACTTTTGACTGGTAGTGTAAGTAGGCCTGCTTCTCATACAAAATGTTATCAGTTAGTTAGCATGAAAACAGTCAAACAAAAGCAACAGTAAAACTTACTACAACCAGAAGTGATGATTATGGACTGATAGCTTGTTTAAAAACACAGATTCATAATTACAGATTATGATGAATCAATGAAAGCATGAAAATGGTGCAAATATCTTTGTACAGCTGAATGGGCCTGATATTTAATGTATAAAAGTCTTGCAGGGTGGCATAAGTGGATGGTAGTGGTCTCTTGGGCACAATGTGTGTGTGTATTGTATGTGGAAGGGTTAGAAAAAGTTTCAGGAAGCACTGACATGCATCTGGCACATCGTTAAGGGCAAAAAAACAAACAAAACAAAAAATTAGCTTGAGTTATACAAGTCTCGATTGAATTACACTCCCTCTCCGTTTGCTCCGTGCAGCAAAAATATGTTCAAGATTGGCTGCCATTAATAAAGATCCATTTCCAGTTTATAAAAAAGATAAATCAGAGTAGCTGCAATGAAAGTCACAGAGGTATTAAACACATCCAGGCGAAAATTACCGTGTATTATTCAAACAGTCATGGATTTCAGTTTTGTCTGATTATTGCCCACTCAATCACTGATTTGTTTGGGAAATAAAATAAATCTTGTTGGAAAAGGAGATGATTAATATTTTTCTTTCAGAGACAGTAGTGGTATTAATGCCTCGCAGATGGACACCAAACATTCCTCTCTCGTGTGTGATCAATCAGCGAGAATCGTGGCAATCAATAAAACAATGGTGCAAATAAAACTTAATAAGAGAAACAAAGCGACTGTCGACATGTCAAAACAAAGAGGCATGTTAAATCATATACACACAGAAAGATATCAAAGAGCATTAGTCACATCTGAATTCACTTTGCCATATTGTATGGCCGCCATCTGCCAGCAATATCGGTGCGCAGAAAACGCACGTAATAATTTCACGTCGCTCACTTTGAGTCCTCGAGAGCAGTACTCTGCCCACTTATATTTGGGCGTCTCCTTTGATCTCCTAATGAGCCAAGAGGAGCCCACACAGCTGGCTATGATGTGCTACAAAGATGAGGGGTTAGAAGCCATCCACCGAGCAAGAACCTGGGATTACCCCGTGCTATTCTGAGTTTTGTGTCACCAAACACTCAAGCTAGATCAGACCCAGCTCAAACACTGATGATGTGATAAGCCGAATGTAACCGAACCCTTATCTGCTGATGGCATGACACGCTGAGCTTGTAACGGAGTTGACAGCGCAATCCAGTGCAGCTAGCTCATCAAACGGACATTTGGGTGAAGTGTACTGAAAGAGGTCCTGTCACGCCAGTTTCAACACAACCAGACAAGTATTCATGCAAACATCAGCAAGCAACACTTTCCCCCCTTGATGGTGATCCATGTTGTATTGTAAGTGATGATACAGGACAAAGAAACCATTGTTGACTGGTAATGTAAATATGAAGAGACACTGAGCTCCAGGGCTTTAATGACATCCAAATGACTCCAATTCAGATTCATAAAGTCCCGGGATTATGTAACGTGCTACATGAATGTTTTTCAATGCATTTTTTTTTTTTCGTCCCGCATTTTTTCGTCGGTTGAGAGGAAAAGTACAGCCACTTAAGTCCCTGGATCAGGGCTCCATTTCACAGTGGTGCATTTTTGAGACACTTAATTATGGCTTTATATGTGGGGAGCAATTTGATGGGGTTATAGAGGCTTCCAATTTTAAATAGTTACTTTCCATCCTTGGCAGGCTTCAGGGAGAGAGAGGAAGAGGGATGGTGATGATTCGTACACCGAATCAGAATTCATACCCCTTACCTCATCAGGAAGACCTCCTTTCAAACCCTAGATTTAATCTGGAGACCAAAATTGCCGTTTTGTTAGTGACATCATTACTGAAGACCTTGAGGACTTTAAGGCCAGAGTTGCCAGAAAGGCGAAAGATCTGCTTTACCAGAGCAAATTGCCCCCATGTTATGGTCATATAGTGTGTGGCAAAATGCGAGAAATTGGGAAAGGGTGGTGTGATTTCCATATGGAGGTAAATATCCAGCGTGCAGTTACATGGAGGCTACTTTGAAACTTTAGCTTCCCAAGCTACAAACTAAAAACATGGAAGAAAGCTATTTGAAGAAGAAAATAGTTTTATATATATTATTTAATTCAATAATAATACCTGATAGATATACATTTAATAAGGGTCACATTCCCTTGCGAAGGTTAAAGATGGTTTTTACTACAGTAACCATAGTTTAACCATGATATTACCATTTATGCATTTAGCAGACACTTTTATCCAAAGCAACTTACAGTGCACTTATTACAGGGACAATCCCCCCAGAGCAACCTGGTGTTAAGTGCCTTGCTCAAGGACACAATGGTGGTGACTGTGGGGATTGAACCAACAACCTTCTGATTACTAGTTACATGCTTTAGCCCACTACGCCACCACCACAATAAAATAGTTGCAGTAAAACCGTAGTAACATATATAACAACAATATATAACAATATTTAATTCTTGTTGAGGTTTGAACGATAATTAAATTCAGCCATACAATACTTTTATTAGTTCCATCATGATTTCAATTTAAATAAATTTGGGTCATTCTGTGTCAACTCAAACAGGGGTGTGTATATATATATATATATATATAAACCCATCCTGCTTGACCTGCTCTGAGCAGGATTTGAACCAGGGTCTCCAGCATAGGAGGTGGGCATATTAATGATGAGGCTAAAGCCACTAGTGTCAGTCGCTAGTGTGCCTCTTGAGGCCAGGGGAGTGAGGTTTACACACTGCACAGCTACCTACCAGCTGGCTACCATTATATATATATATATATATATATATATATATATATATATATATATATATATATATATATATATATATATATATATATATATATATATATATATATATATATACACACACACACACACACACACACACACACACACACACACACACACACACACACACACACACACACACACACACACACACACACACACACACCGATCAGCCACAACATTAAAACCACCTGCCTAATATTGTGTAGGTCCCCCTCATGCCACCAAAACAGCGCCAACCCACATTTCAGAATAGCATTCTGAGATGCTATTCTTCTCACCACAATTGTACAGAACGGTTATCTGAGTTACTGTAGACTTTGTCATTTTGAACAAGTCTGGCCATTCTCTGTTGACCTCTCTCATCAACAAGGCATTTCCATCTGCATAACTGCCCCTCACTGAATGTTTTTTGATTTTGGCACCATTCTGAGTAAATTCGGCTGTTGTGTGTGAAAATCCCAGGAAATCAGCAGTTACAGAAATACTCAAACCTGCCCGTCTGGACCCAACAATCATCAATGCGATTATCTAATCAGTCAATCGTGTGGCATCAGTGCAGTGCTTTAAATCATTCAGACACGGGTCAGGAGCTTCAGTTAATGTTCACATCAACCATCAGAATCAGGAAAAAAATGTGATCTGCTGATCTCCTGGGATTTTCACGCACAACAGTCTCTAGAATTTACTCCGAGTTGTGGCTGATCAGTGTATACACATATTGTTGATCGCCTTATAAGCATTAAGTTGGTGGTTGTTCCCTCTATACTTTCCCCACTCTGCTGCTGGACCTGCGAGGATGCCAGTGTGTGCACACAAGGAGATAATTGTGTACATCCTCTCTCCTGCCCATTCCCAGTGTAAGCCTTGCTGAAGGAAGGCCCTCAGAGGTGGGGTGACGATGACAAAAGGGAGGGGCATGCAAAAGCATTGACATTGCTGATGCAGTCAATATGTTGATATTATATGTTTCAGTGTCTATCCAAATGTACAAAAATGTATGTTTAAACGTTATGTACAAATAACTATGAACACTAAGGAGATCACCCTGAAATATCAGGAAAGCGATGGTTTTGTATGTCTGTGCCGTCAATGGATTGGTTTTGGATGAGTGCTGTGTTCATTATAGCAGTTGGTTTGGGGGGGGGGGGGTCATGTGCTGGTGGTGATGGAGAAGTGGAGGGGTGGGGGGCATATTGTGGTGGCTGCTACAAAGAAAATTTCCTTTTTGCTCTCATTGGCATGACTGTCTGCCGCCTCTAGCCTTCATGGAGGTCCTTAATTGAGATCACTTGTACATAAAAATAGGAACAGAATGGGAACTTCTGCGGCTTGTGAAGGGGTAAAGTGGGGAAAAATGGCAAGTAATATGTGACAAGGGCTCCCATTAAATATCCATTTAACAGTGAAGTCAAGTCTAAAGATGGAGGGCACTTGGAACTCTTTTGCCATGGCACTGGCTAGAAGTTTTATCTTCCTCTCTGACTTCAAGTACATGTGTGTCTGTTGATTGTAGTATAAAATCACTGGCATCACCAGTTGTGTACATGATTGTCTTTGGGTGGCGTAAAACTGACATTCTGATAAGTTAAACAATAAAATATTCCATTAAGCTTACTTAACTAAAGTAGTCGGAACCTTTACCTAATACCTAACACCAGGTGTAAATGGGATCTTTGTGAGATTACCGCTGTGACCACAGGAGACCAAGTTCATTACTCAGACACAATCCCATTGTGGGACTCTCGTTTATCGTTAAATGATAGAGAAACTTTTTCAAGAAATAATTTTTAATAGCAAATGTAATTTTTTTTAAAATTCGTGAGGGGGTTGGGGGGAGGTTTTTTTGCTATGTATGCAAATATTTGTACTAAAAAAAGAAGAAAAAAGAATATGTATTAAAAATAAATAAATGAAATCCATATGGGACTAATTAAAGTCATTGCATTCTTAATATGGCTGAATTTAAAGGAATATTCTGGGTTCTATACAAGTTAAGCTCAGTCGACAGCATTTGTGGCATAATATTGATCATAAAAAATTATTTTGACTTGTCTCTCCTTTTCTTTAAAAAAAGCAAAAATACGAGGTTACGTTTGAGTGTTTAAGGGGGTTTACAGCATTATGTCATCTTGGCAATGAAGTTGTAAAATTATAACTTTACACAAAAAAGGTTAGTAAGTGATTTTATCACACAAAAATCAAGTTAATATGCATATTGTGTATGCCATGTGGCTATACTTTTGAAACAGTGAGCACTTTAAAGGTGCAATATGCAAAATTTTTCATGTAATATTTGCCTTTTTTTGCCAATGTGTGAACGGCTTGTAATGCAACTTAAAAAATGAGCCCTTCCTGGACTTCCTAGGTTGCCTATTAAAGCCTGTAGACTGATTTTCATGCGAAGGGAGCGGGTCGCTTTTGCTTGGAAAATCCAAAGGATGTGACGTTTATGCGTGCTCCCGAGAGCCTTGCCTCAGACAGTAGCTTCTCTTCCACTATTCAACAGGGTCAACAGACAGTCTGCAACACTAGGTAACGTTATCTTAGAGATGGAATCCAGCAAACGTCCGGCTCCCATCACAACACCGACTCCTATACAAACTCAGAGTAAGCCAAAAAAAAAAAATTATCTACAGAATCCCGTCTGGCTCGTGGTCGAGCGAAAACTAGAGTGAACATCGGCAGGGTATTTGATTCCTGGAGGGACCTTCGTTCAAAACCGACCCTGAATTGGCGTTCTTCGTATTGGACAGGTAAGCTCACATAACCACAAAGCATGTGAAATATAGTTCCATAAGGATTGATCTGTGTAATTTTAGCTAACTTGATCTTGTCGGCTAACGCTGACGAATTGCAAGCTACCTTGCTTCGTAACTTTCAAATAATTTCAATGATCTTCTCTTTATACTAAAAGTCAGGTTATTGTCAATGTTAATCTGTAATTATTCAGCAAGCTAAACTACAATAACACATGAAATGAATGCCAGACAATGTTCAAAATAATGCAAAAATCTCCATTCATTAGTGTAACATAACTCGGTTATACAGAAAATATATACATTCTATTATTATAAAACAATAGTGCATCGATATATCAAAATGACAGTAGTGATGGAATCACATCAATACTGAATTGTGTAAACATATTTATAATGTACAGTCTATTTTATAAACAGCTACTGTAATCATCCACCAAATTTAGCTAACAGCTATTGATAAAGCTGGCTAGCTAGCTAACGCCGACATAGGCTATATTATAAATGCAGTCAATGTATCATGCAAGGAAAAGTGATTACTTCAAACTACATTCTCGCATAGTCAGACCGATATCTACACTTTGTTTTAGCCCTGTTCCAGCACTGGAGAGTCAAATATAATATGCAGTCTCAAAGTTTGTAGTAAAACAATCATAACTGTGTAATTTTAATTATGCTACCTCATCTGTCAGCATGATGTCAGTGATTCACGTTCAGCCTCTTTTACGTTACGTCATTGTTTTGGTCGATGCTCGCTCGCGTCCCTATGGAGTGTGTGCGCGAGCACGAGCAACAGGTAGCTGGCTGCAGTTCACTTAATGGCCACAGGTGTCATTAATATCAAGGGTTTCTGAATCTTTCATACTGCACCTTTTATGTTTACGAATTGGCCCCATAAACTTCCATTGTAAGTGCCTCACTGTAACCAAGATTTTTTCTTTTAAAAAAAAAGGAGGTACAAGTCAAAATATTTTTTTGTGATAAACAACAGTATGCCAAAAATGCTGTCGATTGAGCTTAACTGGTATTGAACCCGGAATATTCCTTTAATGATCATCAATGCTCAAAGTATAGAAGTGAAACATCATTGTACCAAAACGTACAACGTTTCACACTGAAAAAGTACAAAAGGTACAAAATGAATTTTGAATTTGACATATTACATACAGTAAGTAATGTCTCAACATTTCAGTAAACACAAAGGTTAAGCCACGTCCACACAAAATATGTTTTTGTTTAAAAACGCATTCATTTGCTACGTTAATGCCTCTCATGCACATTATAACACTGTTTTAAAACTTTTTTTATATAGTTGACGCTTGTCTGTGCTAGAGGCATCAAAAGATGATCTGGGTTGTGTGAGACGCTCCTCAACAGATTGCAACCTGAAAATTACCTATTGAAATTCACAGATTTTAATGTGGGTATTTTAAAAACATTCGGCGGTCAGGGGCCTTCCTTCTAAATGTATAAGTTAAAGTGCATGTCCAATTGATATCTATTGTGAAATTGAGCAATTGGGGATTAGTGATTTATTCTAGCAGAGTTGAGAGTCAGAATAATCAAGGGATCAGTCTAACCCAGACCCACACAGAAGGCAAAGGGTCGGGTATCACCTCTTCACTAGAGTGTGCTTTTTTTGGACCTGATTAACCTTCAGAATTCCATCTCACACTTTTCCTTTCCGCTGTGGATCGCATTGGTCTACTTCCTTTCTGAAACGGCCTGGTTAGTTGAAAAATATTTATAGTTATTACGGCGTTCTCATGTATCCACCGCCTGTTGGTTCTATTTTGTGTGCAAGCTAAAACTAACAGCAGATTTATGTGGGGGGATTTCACCTTGTCCCGCAGTAGATTGAGGATGATTTATTGGCTGTATAATGTGAACCACTGATGGACTGAGTAACCAGAGGACAACCCAAACAGGCAGGTATCCAAAAAGTGACTCGCAGGGGAGCTATCACCTAACACCTTCCTGCTTTACATAGCCCTGGCTTTATATCCCTGTTTGGATGCAAGAGGGCTCATGCCCAGGTGTTTAAAAAAGTCTAGATGAAAAGAAAAGGAAAAAGTGGAAATATGACCAGTGTTGGGGAAGCTACTTTGAAACTGCAGTGATCCAAGCTACAAGCTACTCATAACTGAATGCAAATAAACTACAGTCAAGCTACTCTTAAAAAGTATGTACAAACGTTACTAATAAAAACTATATCGAAGCTATTGGCAGGCGGGGCAATATACTTTTTAAATACCTAACATAAATATAATTTATTTTTGTAATCCAGTATTTATCTGGCACAAAAAAAAAAAAATTATAAAAAAAATTAATAATAATAATAATAATTGACAGCATGAACAGATATATTTACATAAATAGACCAATCCCATTATTTACAAACAATGGTAGAAAGCCGGCAAACTGTTGTGTTAGATTTGACTGCTTAGACAGCTAGCGCTAGTGCTAGGTAGCTCCTCTAAATATCGCTAAAAGATAATATAGAATAAAATTAGCCTTCAGGTTCAAAGCTAGCTAGGTTTGGGTACACTTACCATTAAAATCGAGAGTTCATGGCAAATTTGCTGCAAACTTGCCATGAACTCGCCACTGATCATTTTCACATGCAAATGAGCTTTGCAGCAAACCTGCGGCAAATTGTCCATTGTTGCCAAAGGTTTGCTGCAGGTTTACCACTACTGGTGAAGAGCTTCAAACTTCTGGCAAACATTTGTGGCGAATCACATGCTCATTTGCATGTGAAAATAATGAGTGGAAAATTCGTGGAACGTTTGTGGCTAATTTGCAAGAACTCTAAAATGTTTTGTAAGGGTATTGCTAAGAACATAGCTAGTTATAATCCTTGAATAATCCAAAATATGACACAAAGCCATCATGAATACAGAAATATTCTTATAGATACTATTATTATAATGATATGAGTTAATTACACCTGTTATAAAATGTTTACTGCAAACATTGAGTTGGAAATGATCCAGTCAGCTTTGTTGCCGGAATCAGATGAAAGTGAAGCTCTTGGTTTTTTCCATTGCGATTTTGACAGCCAACAGCACAGCACAACATTTTATTTAGCTTAACCGGACAATTTAAAGGTAACAGCTAACTTTTTGGGGACTGATGGGTCAGCTAACTACAGGTTTGGTTTATTGTTCACGCCGGTGTTTTTGCCACCACTTCTGTCTGTGACACAGGCGGTGATGTCAATAGTGAAAAACAGCATTGTTTACCTAAAAAAATCACTATAATAAACATGTAAAAAGTTGCAAATCACTGGAGTTGCTTTCTTTTGAATGTAAACCTTAGGAAGGGGTAAAGATAGAACCTGGCCATATGTGCACAACAGATGTAAATGAATTATTCCAGCAAGTCAAAATCTGTGGAATCAGGTGATTTGCTTGGCTACTGGTCTGATATTTTCTTGCATAAAAATAAGGCTGACATTGTTTGCTCGAAATTGAATCATTCTCATGGGGAGCAGACCAGTCCAGCTCCCTATTCTTTCTAGACGTTTCAAATAGAGTTGCTCATTCCCAAAGCTTAGGTGAAAGTGGTAATACAACCCCAAAACTTTACAAATAAGTTTAGTCTTCACAGTCTCTGACAATGGTAATAGGCTGAATCCAATAGGTGGAGGGGGTAATTGAGAGAAAATGCTACTGTGAGTATGGGGTAATGATACTGCCACAATGTCTTCAGGGTTTGTTTGAGAATATTTTCTTTCTAAACTGACTCCAGTCTGCACGTAGTCCTTGTGGAATATATCCAAACTTTTTGAACTCTCTCACCCTTTTACAGCATCTACTTCACTTTAGCATGTAGATTGTATGAATATAAATGGTCCTCAGTAGTTCCAAATTTTTTTTTTGCTTCACATTACGCTGTTGTCTCATTCATGGGCAGCACTAGCAGTGGGATTCTAGGTCTTGAACCCTGAAGGTTTTCAGTAAAGCTTAAACAAATGTCTTTTGTCATCTTGTCTTTTTTGTATCTGGTTATGTTTATCAAAGTGAAAGCTTGAGTAAATTATGATGCATAAATTAGTGGGAACTGTGCTGTCCATGCAGATTCAGTGAACCTTATTCAGAATGGAATGGAATGAAAATGAGGTAGTGTGGGATAAAAGTACATTCTCTTCAATGGGTTGTACTGTTGTTTAAATTGGTGTTAATTGTTCAGCTGACGAAACACTGAAAAACACTTGTGAAAACTGGAAGTGATATAAGACCTTTAAACAGTGCATGCCATTGAAAAGACTTTAGATTGTAGCGAAGTCTTTCCCTCACAGCCGCTTTTGCATTTGTCAAAAATTAAATATAGCGATGAATAAGGTCTATGAATATCTAATATTTCAGTGACTTTGAAAACAATTTGGAATTGTGCTTGAGGAATTTACACATTTTAGTACACACATGCCTGATTATTTGTGTCAAAATCTTTATAAAGACAATGTATGAACCTTGCAAAATTTGACAAAGTGTGCAAATGTTTTTTCTTATAGCCCCTCATTTAACAGCCAGCAAACACACACACACACACACACACACACGCACACACACACACACACACACACACACACACACACGCACAAAACACCTGTCAAACACTTTTTAGATGTATATTTTAACTTATTATTATTATTATTATTTTTTTTTTTATTTAAAGTACATTTAATAATTATAATAATAATAATAAAGAGTCAACACTGCTGTAATGGTGTTTTAATTACAGCTGTTGAGGGTGTGACAGTAAATTTGTCATCTTTCTCTCTTCTGACTGTTGTATCCATCTCTCTCTATTTTTTATTTTTTGGAAAGCCTTGGAATTGTAATAGCAGATTTTTTATTTTACACATAATAATTGTATGTGTAAAAGGCGATACTCTTTGGATACTTTGTTGGTTCTATATTATTTCTAAGAGAATAAGAAAATATGTGTAATGCTCTGAGTTACAGGCTAGCAGCTACAAGTTTGTTTACTCATGGTGGCTGCCGACTCTTCGCGCTTCTCATTGCTTTGTGCATCATACAGGTTTGAGCAATCACAGGTTGCAGCACCTCCCACAGTCCCTCTTTTCCCAAAAAGTACTTAGCCTGGAGTAGGAACTAAAAAAGTCTCTCTAGACGGCTAAGAGGAACTATAGTTCCACATGTGCGAAAAATACGAAAAGTAGTAGTTCAGAATAAAAGTACCCAAAACAGGCTAGTTTTAGGTTCGTTCCAGTAATATCTACAGATTTACTTCAGATATGACCATGGGGCAGATTATGACTAGCAAGGGCCCTGGGGCCAATTTTGTTCTTCTTCTTCTATCTTTCTGTTAAACCTGTAAAAATGTCTAACTTCAAGCATTTAAAACTATTTTAAACTTTCAGACAATATTTTGTCATACCAACATTATAGTTTGTCTCAACAAACCTTGCGTATCTAGTTTAATCAGTACGTTTGAACCACACAAAGTAAAATATCAATATTTTCTTTTTTCCAACCACCTAAGCCAAGTAATGTTTTGTAATGCAGGGCAAATATGCAGCTGTAGCAGTGAATAATATAATAAAATTTTTTGTTTGACAGCCCTTTTATACAAAGAATAAAGCTTAACCCTATAAAGCCTAACATATGAAATAACAGTAAAAGCAATTATATTTTTCAAACCTGTTTAAACCTCTTTTCTATAAAATACTGAAATTTAAAGCACAGGTTGCTTGAATTCAATAAATGCTAATTTTGAAATATCAGTTACAATATGAACGTTATTGTTAATTTCACTTTATCAAAATCAGCAAAGATTTCACATAAAAATATGAGTGAATCAAAATATGAATTATTTTACAAGGTCTTCTACTTCCAGAAAAGCATGGAAACTTTCACTAGACGGCGTTATAAGATTATAGAGTGGCTAATTAGAAACAAGCAAGGCAAAAGGGTCCTATAAGAGGGCTGGGGGCCCTCATAGTCACAGGGCCCTGTTGAGGGGGCCAATTATAAGCTGTGGATCCCACATATTTAAGCATGTACAAACATTTGTTTTCAAAGTTCATGGGCCACAAGAGCTTGCAGCCTTGTAGTCAAGGGCCCCTGGTTACTGGCCCCATTGGCCCGGTCCGTAATTCACCTATGTATATGACACATTGCAGATGTAACATTTATTATAAAGTGTATAATATTCCAGTATTTTATCAAAAGGTGGCCAAATATGTGTTCATAGAAGTCTGTACTAAGCCTTGAATATCCACTTACCATAGAACCGCCTCTGCTGAGGATGCTTCCACAGCATTGAACCACATTTTTTCTTACAAGCTTTTGGCTGCTCATTCTCAGTCCACACAAGAGTGACACCCAGATATTCTTCAACCCTTAAAGTAGGACAGTATGTAAAAATTTAACGGGTTCCAAAAGATTGAAATGATTAATGACTTTTGAAGCAGTTTTCTCACAGCTGTAGTCTAGTACCTTGAGTCTTTGCATCGTGCAAAAGTAGGAGCAATTTTTCTGTAGCAGCTTGTTTGCGCCACATTTCGAAATCCAAATGATATCTAATTTAGGGTGTTAAACAAACTCAAAAGAATTTTAGCTCACAAAGGAACATTTGACTGACTTCCCAAGTCCCATTGGGAGAATTTATATTATTGGTAATCGCAGCATTTTAGGGGCGATCCGCCTGCGGTTTGCCTGTGACATACCAATGCAATCTAGACATTTTCACAACTGAACAAAATTACTCTTTGGCATTTAACTGCAGAGATCTCAGATGTCTCAAAATCGCTGTATTGTGTTCCTCATTTTATTTAACCCTTAAACTGGAAGGGATTAGACATTGATAAAGATTCTGACCCTCTTGCACGGTCTTACAGTGTAGTTCATTTAAAATGTTGCCTTTCAAGATATAATATCCATTTTTCACACATCATGATAATTTGATGAACATTTATTATTAAGGCGGAATTAATTTGTGCGCCACTAGCGTCACCATCACGGAACAATCCCTGTCTATCATTGGTTGTACAAACAGATAGACCCACCCCAAACTTGCACCATTGATGATGCCAGTGATGCTGTGTCTGGCTGAACGGACAGCGCCACAGAGCCACATGCAATGTTATACTTTTAGGTGAAATCAGCATACAAATGGCTTACTTGTAGTTGACTCTGCTTATTAAGCTAGGATACGGGACAGAATTTTAACACTGAAAAAAATCACACACATCAGCTTTAATATCAAAGAAGGAAAGAAATAATTTTAATGCGTTTATGACATTTTCCAATGAGAGATGTAGTGATTGGAAAAAAAACTATTTCATCTTAATTATACTCATTACGATAACACAACACGTTAAAGTCTAATTAAATCAACCTATTTTGCTTTGCTGATTAAAGTCCCTGGAGGCAGTTTAATTAACACTAATTACATATGTTTTTCTGTATCTAGCCCCAGGTCTAGGGTGTCTGATCTTTATAAAACACCATTTTCACCCGTCAAATGAAAATCTTGCACAATAAAATGCAATACTGTGACAACTTGCTCGCTACATTTAATACAGTAGTCTTTTATTATTTCCCCTCAAGGAACTATAAATCAGTGGCTTTCAACTAGTGGGGCGGATAGCAGGCATAGAAAAAAACCCAATGCTAAATCCAAATAATAAAATGCAACTAACCATATAATTTTGCATAGTTAGGATAGCAACATAAACAGGCTTAACGTTAAAAAAGGTGGAGAAAATGCTTCCCATCTTTCTTGATGATGTCAAAGGCTGTCTATCTAATCAAACTCTACAGTATTTTGGTGCACATTTCACAATAGTCTAATCTATTGTAAAATATGGCTATCGAAGCAAAAACTAGTTGAGAATCACTGCTATAAAGAATGTCTGTCTGCGGTTACGCAAAGAGCCTTATTAAAAGAACAGTTCACCCAAAAAGGAAAATTCTGTCATCATTTATGCAGCCTCGTGTCATCACAGATGTGTATGACTTACTTTCGAAGATTTCGAACGAAGATTTTTATAAAAATATATCAGCTCTGTAGGTCCATACAATGCAAGTGAATGGTGGCCAGAACTTTGAAGGTCCAAAAAGCACATAAAGGCAGCATAAAAGTAATCCATACGACTCAAGTGGTTAAATCCATGTCTTCAGAAGCGATATGATAGGTGTGGATGAAAAACAGATCAATATTTTAAGTCTACTTTCACCAGCCCTCTTATGCACGTTCACGAGAGGTCTTCTTTGGTATTTTGGCGATTCGCATTCTTCGTGCATATCACCACCTACTGGGCAGGGAGGGGAGAGAAAGGGAGGAACAAAAGAAAAGAAAAACAAGAAATAAGTCATATTAGCCCAATAGCCCAGTAGGTGGCGATACGCACAAAGAATACCTCTCATGAACGCGCATAGGAGGGCTGGTGAAAGTGTTGATTTATAGTAAAAAAGGACTTGAAAATGTATCTGTTTCTCACCCACACCTATCATATCACTTCTGAAGACATGGATTTAACCACTGGAGTCATGTGGATTCATTTTATGCTGTTTTTATGTGCTTTTTGGAGGTTCAAAGTTATGGTCACTATTAATTTGCATTGTATGGACCAACAGAGCTGAGATATTCTTCTAAAAATCTTTGTTTGTGTTCTGCAGAAGAAAGAAAGCCATACACATCTGGGATGGAATGAGAGTGAGTAAATGATAAGAGAATTTTCATTTTTGGGTGAACTATCCCTTTAATTGATAAATAACAAATAGCTATGTGTAGACCCCAACCACCCAACGGCAGCATACATGGCCACATGGTTTTGGTTTTGATACCTTTAGGTTGAGGCGGACCGATTTGAAGGCAAACAGCAGTACAGTTCTGGCTCCGTTAGACTAGGGTTAACCGTACTGTAATTTTGAGGCCTTGAGGAGTATCCATCAGCTATTTGGTTGTTGTTTACCAGAGAGATAAATTCCACTGTCCCTGAAGTTGAAGGCCGCGGGCAGTGCGTAGGCTGAATGTGTTTATCAGTGGTAAAGTGTAGGTTTGGCATGAACATGTGGCTAGAGTGTGTTCACATATACAGTAAGTGGGATTATTTTAAGGATGGTTTGAATTCAGATGAGAAAGGGATGCTGTTTGTTGATTAAGTTTATTAACTGTCCAGCCAAATTTTGATTATTAGATTTTTACACTACTTTTTCTCTTAATCTGAGCATGGTTGAGCCAAACCCTGTCTGAAAGAGGACAGATCATAATCTGAG
Source organism: Myxocyprinus asiaticus (assembly GCF_019703515.2). NCBI lineage: Eukaryota > Metazoa > Chordata > Actinopteri > Cypriniformes > Catostomidae > Myxocyprinus > Myxocyprinus asiaticus. The sequence continues at coordinate 41,396,510 of NC_059362.1, forward strand.
AAACCTGAAACTGAAACTAAATAATATTAATTAAAAAAAAAGTGTAGTTATACTGCATTTATTCTTTGCTCGGCAGAGTACATTAAATCTATTAATTTTATTAGTATGTGCATTCCCTGTGTATCGAACCTAACCTTTTCTTTGTAAACACCATGCACAAACAGCTACAGGAACCTTATACATGGTTATAATAAATTTTTGATCTTGTGAAATTGCAGTCTAGTTATGATGTCAGTCAAACATATACAGTATGAGCATATTAAGGAGGGGCATATTGGTGACATTTGACATATTCATGCCTAAATAACACTGTTTGGCATCCATGAATCCACTGAGAGAATGATTTTGTTTGTTTTTTGTACCAACATGAATAACCATTTATAATGTTTCCCACAGTCTTTTGTTTTTTAAGTTGTGATTAATTGAACTGTGGCCCATAATGAATGAGAGAACAGTAACACACAAAGCGACATGGAAATTTCTTTGAAGAAAACTGGTGGTCACAAATTGTGAGATAATGTTCAAAACCTAAAATTCTGCCTATATAGAGCGATCCAAATCAGTAATTTATTAGGTTTCATAAGGCTTAAGAGGCATTCATGCTGATAGCAATTAAAACTTTGATTCATCAACGTCCTTAAAGGAATATTCCGGGTTTAATACAAGTTAAGCACAACTGACAGCATAATTTGTGGCATACTGTTAATTACCAAAAAATGTATTTCAAATGTTCCCTCCATTTCTTTTAAAAAAGCAAAAATCTGGCTTACAGTAAGGCAATTACAATGGAAGTTAATGAGGCTGTAAACATTAAAATACTCACTGTCTCAAAAGTATAGTGAACAAACATAAGCAATATTGGTGTTAACATGATTTTTGTGGGATAAAATCACTTGCCTTTTCTGTGTAAAGTTATATCCAATTTTACAAGCATTTCTGCCTTTAAAACCCTCCAAAAATAGGCTCTATTTGCTTCCATTGTGTCACGTATTCCCTGTGTTTTTGCTTAGACTTTTATTTTGAAATTATTGTTTAGTTCCCCGTTCCTGTTTCCTGTTAATTTTGTAGTCCTTTGTAGTTTCTTTTCATGTTTGGTTTTCCCCTGATTGTTTTCCCCAGGTGTTCCTCGTTTCCTTGTTTGCCCATTTGTATTTAAGCCCTTGTTTCCCCTGGTTTCTTTGTCAGTCTTCACGTGTTTTTGTCACGTTCTGTGCCTGGTTTCGTGTGTTTGTGTTTGTGTTTGTGTTTGTGTTTGTGTTTGTGTTTGTGTTTGTGTTTGTGTTTGTGTTTGTGTTTGTGTTTGTGTTTGTGTTATTCTAAGTACTTTGTTTATCTTTGGTTTCCATTAAAAGCTGCATTTAGATCCTCATTCCTCGCCTGCCTCCTCACAGAAAGACTGACCAAGGAATGGATCTAGCGGCTGTCAGAATTCTACTCCTTCAACAAGGGGACCGTCCAGTTGAGGATCATGTCCGTGAGTTTTTAGAGCTGGCCAATGAAGTGCAATATCCAGACCGCTCTCTGGTGGTTTTCTTCCGGGCCGGTCTGAATAGTGCACTGAGGGAACTGATGCCTACGGCTGATCCTCACTGGACGCTCTGTGAATATGTGGAGAAGGCTCTGGAACTTTGCTTTTTTTTTTTTTTTTTTTTTTTTTTTTTCCCAATTATACAGTGGATTATGGCGGGAACCCCGGGCCAAAACCTTCATCTTTGGCCCCCTGTCTCGAAGCCCTCCACGGCCCCTCTCTCAAAGTTGTATGATCTGCCACTGATGTCGGTGCGTAGGTCCATGAAGACCCTACCTCAAATTATCTGAGCCCGCGCCTGCCATGGCCAACGAGCTAGAAGCCTCGTCCGTCCCAGAGACTGTGTTGCCCACGGAGGTCGTTCCCGAGTCTCTGCCCATGCCCACGACCACAGAGGTCATTTCCTATTCATCCAGGACTCTTTGTCTCGAGCCTGCCATGGCTCTGCCTCTGAGGTTCTGCCCCCAGAGTCTTCCGTGGCTCCGCCCCCTCCCCCAGAGACTATTCCTCCTACGGCTCCACCGCCTGACCCTCTCTCGGCCCTGCGGCTGCCTCCCAGGCCTCCTGACCCAGTCCCCACCTTGAGGTCATTTCCTGGCCGCCTGCCTGATCTGCTCTGGTCTACTTGGTCCTCCGAGCCTGCAGCGTCGCCCTGGCTCTCCATCCCTCCGGCTCTGCCTTGCTTCCAAGCCTCCCTGACATTGCCTTGTTCCTCTGCTCCCCTTTTACCTTGTGCCCCCCTGAACTACCTGTTTTCCCCCACACTCCATGGACAATCTGGTTTTTTGTTTTTGAGCGTCTGGAATCCACTCCTTAAAGGGGGGGGGGGTCGGTCTGTCACGTATTCCCTGTGTTTTTGCTTAGACTTTTATTTTGAAATTTAGTTTCCGTTTCCTGTTAATTTTGTAGTCCTTTTGTGGTTTCTTTTCATGATTGGATTTCCCCTGATTGTTTTCCCCAGGTGTTCCTCGTTTCCTTGTTTGCCCATTTGTATTTAAGCCCTTGTTTCCCCTGGTTTCTTTGTCAGTCTTCAAATGTGTTGTCATGTTCTGTCCCTGGTTTCCCCTGTTTTGTTTTATTCCAAGTACTTTGTTTCTCTTTGGTTTCCATTAAAAGCTGCATTTAGATCCTTATTCCTCGCCTGCCTCACACATTGTAAGTGCTTTTTTTTTTTTTTTTTTTTTTTTTATTTAATAACCTGAGACCCGAGCGTGACTGCTGTGTGAATATTCCATTTCCTTTTTTGATTTGTAACTAGTAGCACCGAACAGACATGGGGGGGAAAAAAAAAAAAAAAAAATTCTAGTGCAAATAGTTTTCCTAAAAACTAAAGGCAACATATGTGGACAGTGGGGCTAAATTGTAAATAATTGTGTGTGGTTTTTTTTTTTTTTTTTTTAAATCAAATTGTTTATTTCCAGGGGTGGTTGTAATTCATGTTTTTTTTTTTTTAGATGTTACAGACATTACATCAGAAATTAGCATAATTTAAATTATGCGTTGCATATAGCGAGTCACAAGGTTAAAGAAAAAGGAGGGTCGAGTTGAAATTCTTTTGTGGTAATAAACATTATGCCATAAATGTAGCTGTTTTCACTATATTGCAGTATCCAACCATTTTAGGTGACGAATCACTATAGTTTTATTGGTAGTCCCCCACATTACGTCACTGCTCATTTGCATAAAGTTTAACTGTTCAACTTTGCACCGCCAATTACCACTCATGTCGCTGGAAGCCGCTAACTCTCATTGAAAATGAATGACTGCAGGTTGCTTTTACACTGCAAATCGCCATCAGTGTGAAGGCCCTATTAAAAGACAGCTTCCTATGTAAACCGTAACAAGGCAGCTCTTTACATTTAGGAGAGTCCATGTGAAAACATCTCACAATATGCTTTAAGATACTCTGGGAAGTTTCTTGTTAAATCAGTGTTTTGATGTTCATTGCTGTTTTACTGCCTGAGAGAACAGACATTCCATTTCCCACATACACATCAAAACAATGTGGAGACATGCATGCCACCAACAAATCAACTAATGTGCTGTAATTATATGTTAGCGCTTTGAATTGTTTGGTATTTGTTGCTCATGCATATTTGTCCGTGCTATTCAAAGAACATTTAAATAGCATTTATAATTAAACTCAGGAGGACGTGCATTGCATTTGTTGAAGTGTAAAAAATCTATTTAGTCAAACACAAACCTTATTCCACTTACAATAAACCCAGGCAGAAGCCACTGACTGATATTCAAAGATTTGTTATTGTAGACTTTATAGGGCTTTCACTTTGTATACCTTCTGAATGTGTGTTGAATAAAAGTGAATTGGAAACTGAAATAAAGGGCTATGCTCAGAAAAGCATACTATCATTCACAAACCATTAGAGTAAGCAAATTTAGCTTTTCCAGTATGATGAACGAACTAGAATTATAACCACAATTTTTAACATCTCTTTTTTTGGACTCATTATTTGATTGGACTGCCAAAAGTTACAACATTACAACAAACACAAAATGTAATATAAAATGCAAAATTTCCAACATGATCACTCGGGAAGTCTGTGTGTTAGTTCTGAATGTTTTGCCACCGATATTCGGACCCTATGTGCCAAATTCTTGACAAGTGCCACCATGCGGTGAATGTTCATATCCTGAAAATTGCGTGCACTGTGTCTTTGATGTCACATTCCAGATCCTACATTTGCAGTACATGAAAGAAAGCTGTTTTGGTCTCAGTACTTTTATGGTTAGCCTTTGAAAATATTCATGTAATTAATACTCAAATGTTTCTGAAAATTAGATGTGCCATGACTTTTATGTTCTTGTGCCTGCACAATGTGTTGCAACTGTAGTTCCAGCTTCGGTTGCAGAAAGGAGCAGTTCGAGCAGAAAGCATACACTGATTTTGCAGACAAAACATTCGACTTTCTGTCGTTGTTTTTATTTTTTATTTTTTTGTGAGATCAGTCTGAAAATTCCAAACTGATAACTGGACACCACTTACACTCATGACATGACAACAATTTAGCACTTTTCAAATGTTTATCATGGAATTACATCGGGCTGGGCGATATGACAATATACAGTAAATGGTGGCGACGATATAAAGTGTCAGTCAATATACTGTAGATTTTGCTATATCGTGTACTGTATATCACGATACGTAAATAACCACGTGCGCATCAATGGGCAGGGTTTCACGTGAGACTGACAGGGTTTTTCTGGCATTTAAAATTCCGGCAAATTCAATGACATTCATCTTGTTTTTGGTGCTTCTTAGGCACAAAATATGCTTCTCATCTTCTCATGTGCATCTGTGTTTCACTGAGTGTCCTGTGCTGCACGTGAGTCCAGCAGGCTTCCTGATATTTGTGCTCCAGGGGAGCGCAGAGCAGGATCACTCACGATACTCAATCCGGCTTCTCTCGATATCGTGCCGCAGACCACAAAACTTACGTGACCCATTTGAATTATACTGAGTTTTTTTTTAACTTAAAAGCACTATTGAGGTAATCATACATCTCATGCCTGACATACTAACCATCACTGATGTGGAAAACAGCTACAACACTGTGTCATCACCCTTAGTAAAATTCTATTCAATGAAGTTTGATATTAGGAAGTTTGAAACAAATGTCCATTTTTGCCTGCAGATATACTGTGTATTTTCTGTATAGATGAAGTAACATGTATTCAAGGTGCAAGGAAAGCATTTTAATTCCTTTTACTGGATGGTTACTCCACATTAAATTTTTAATGCTAAAACAGTCAAATCTATACATAGAAGGCATTTGAAAAGTACCACAAATAAATGACGAAAGCCTGTCCTATCTTTCTTGAAATGTTTCTTTAAAATTAATTAATTTAAAATAAATGCTACTTTCTCTGACCTTTTGTTATCTTATGCAATTACATTCATACATTTTTAGTGTGGCTTAGGTGCCCATATACTTTTTGGGGCCACTAAATGTAATTAGACTACATGGTGTCTCCCAACATTGAGCTCACTACCAGATAAATAAGAAATGAGTTAATTTTGCTACGTACAACTAAATCATTCTGTAAGTAATTTAACACTTTGAGTGGGAAGTGCCATACTGTCCAATACATTTAATCCAACCTTTGATCTTTCCAGGGAAGCTGGTAGAAACTGAGGAATGAGAAAAAGAGGAAGCAATTTGATTAATGCGTTTAGTCATACTCCGCAAGAACATGAAACTGATCCCTTTTGTCATGGTCAGTGTATATGCACAATCTATAGCACAGAACCCAGGAAATGAAAGGGCCAAAAAAGGATGGACTTAGGGTCTCAACACTAAAAGAACCATCTCCTAATTTGGTTCAATTACCAGCCCACGCACCCCCTTGAGGGAAAAGGTGTTAAATGGATGGGTTGGATCAATTGCACACCTGTAGATTAGTTTGTTGGCAGGTCTGGCCGAGGACACCCACACAAGCCCGATGCTGTAATCTGAGTGGATCAAAGACAAGAACAGGAAGAGAAAGGGATCATCTTGCTGCTCAGAGCTGCTGAAGTAGTATGTCACAAGAGACAATTCAGTAAATCAGACACCACCCAACTGCTTTGGTGGCGGTGGGTGCAAGAAACTTTTGTCCCGTCTTCATCGCCCTGGTCCTCTTTCCTCCCACATGTTTAAATGTGATAGCTCAATCACACGCCGCACAAAAGGCTCCTATCTGTTGTAAAAAGCCCCTCGAACCACTGACATGCCACCTGCGCTGCACCCTGAACCAGGCACAAAAGATTCTTGGAGGCATTCACGCCCACAGCAGCCCACACACACACACATCCACTTTCACAAAGACCAAAATGAAATATGAATACAACACAAAGGCGAGGGAGAGCGCATACCTTTGCAGTGCGTTTGGTAATTGCCTTTGTCACAGTAACAGTGTTTGAAGCGTCCTGAGGGATGCTGGAAAAACATCGGGCAGGGAATTTAGCTATGTTCGGAATGGAATACTCACTGAAAACTGTGCAGTATACACTGTAAAAAAAAAAAAATGACAACCCACTAAAAAGTTTAATTGCTGTCTTAATTTAAGTAAAATCAATTTGTGCCAAAGGGACAACCTGAAGTGAAAAGTTCATTGCACATTTTTCAGCCACTTTGCATTTAATTACAGATGAAGAAAATAAAAAATAAAAACTTGAAACTTAAAGTGAACACTTAAGAAAGGGTCAGTGATATGAAGCTCTTTTTGTCCAGATCTATTAAGCTATTCAAAAGACCGATAAAGGCCGTGAGGACCCCTTTAGACCCTCATGACTGTGTCTAAAGTTGAAAAAAGTATCAGATTTTTTTGTAATTTTAAAAAAGGTATGTTTGAAAAAATAATGTTTGAAATTTAATGAATAAGTTGTGTTAAATTAATTTTAAAGAAATATTTCAAGAAAGACAGGACAAGCATCCATTTTAAGAACAACATTTGTTGTCAAAGTGTAACATGTTCATAGTTAATGTGACAAACAAAACCTGTGGTTACTCTGCACCAACTTGAGGGCAACTGAGTTCATACATCCATTAACAATAACATTCGGATCAGTTGGTTAAAAGAAACTGCAAAAACATCAGTTAGTTCTGAGAAGAGGTCCAGCATCGTTTCACATGCCACGTGGTTTGATATTTTGTATCTGCAATGCAGTGAAATTCAGACATTTTTAATTATGACTTCAGTGTCCAAAAGTGTCCAAATAGTTTATGGGGCCACTACATATTTGGCTGCATAATTTGAGTGTGCTTCATAATCAGCATATATGGGTGTTTCTTCAACTTCAGGCATTTCATGTCTCAGGGGTTGATGTTTATTAAAATGAACAGATTTTACCTTTTTTCTTTTTGTTTGTTTGAGGGTCTCATTAAAACTTACTAGGAAACTATCTACCAGGCTTTCATCATTTATTTTTGGTACTTTTCAAATGCCTGCTATGTATAGATTTGACTGTTTTAGCCTTGTCCCAGACCCAGACTTTCAATTTAAAACTTTGAAAATCCATTATAAAAATACAAATTATTACATATTTAAAACTATGATAATCTAAACAAGGAGTGAAATAAACATACACCATTTGAATATTCATTGTGTGAAAATGATTTCAGTTTTTCAAAAATTACGACAGTTCTAGTTGTGGCATCATGTCCACCACAGCAAACAATTTTTCCCCAAATAATGTATTTTTTTTTTTTTTTTCAGAAGTTAGTTTACTTGTTAACCAAGTCAACAAAAGTGTCAGTGAAAAGCATGCTTGAGATGAAATATGAGACAAGTGATGTTTCAAGAAAACATAAATTTAGATAAATCTAACTTTCCAAGTCACTGGCGTCATTTCCAAGCTGTAATTTTGCCAAATTATGCAAAAAGTGTGAAAATATTATTTAATTGTGTGTAATTTAGTACATAAAATGTTAACTAAAAAAATTAGACTAAACATGACAAAGGAGTCAGCCATTTAATTTCAACAACGTGCATGGAAAATAGCCCGGATACCTAACGTCATAGGATGGAGCAATACATCATATAATGATCGGGGCAATTACGTTGCTGTGGAGAAAGCTGCTTACTGACCGAGCTGCATGTATACTGGAGTAAAGAGAAAGCGTGAACACAGTGCATGTAAACGGGAACGCCACTTTCCAGCCTTAAGGCGTGGTCACATTTACCTTTGCATGGCGGATTTCCACAGGCAAAGAAGGGGTGGGGGATGTTGCTCACATGTGAAACCAGCAAAAAACGAATTGCCAAGAAGCCTTTTTTTAAAGCTGCTCTTTATACTTTGTGAGAGTAAAGTTAAAAAGGAACTCGCCGCTTAAAATATATCCTTGCCCATTGTGAATATTCAGTGTAGCTGTACTGCCCTATTGGTCAACGTGGCAAATTCACACAATACAGTAATTTGAGATGTGGTGGAAATTACACTGTGGCAGGAATTTTCATGCCTTTGAAAAACAAGAGACAAAAATTACATCCAGTCATGTACATACACTGTTGGACATTGTTAAATTTAAAACACTAGTTAGAGTGTGAAAAGCATTTTAATGAGACTTTACTTTCTAGAAGTCCACAGTGTTAAAAGTGCCAAAAGTTGAAAGTTAAACTTGCATTGAAATTCATTTTCACTCAAAAAATTATGAGTTGTTATAATATTTTAAATAGATCGGAATCGGTTTCATGTTTTAGTCATTTAAATTATATTTGTTAATGATAATCATTTATATAATTGGGCAACAAACCACTCTTTCACAGACAAATCAGTGCACGCAAAATCTAAACTCTACCTGATTATTAGCAAATGAATACATTCCAACGACCATTCAATATCTAAAATTTGCCGTTAAAATGACGTTTTCTCGCCAGTTACAATTAAATTGTGGTAAATGAATATGTCTTTGATGATATTTTTGGATGGTCCTCCCCTTCGCAGAAGCTGCAACTCAAAGTTTGAGATTTTCCCCTCGCTTCAATTTACTATTGATTAGAGGGCTTCCCTGCTCTGACCCTGCTTTGGAAAAACGATGTCTGGCTTGCTTTTAAAATGTTTTTTTTTAGAAATGATGGCCGGTGGTAGGATCTAAGCAGGCAATGCATGCAACAGAAGCTGACTTTTAATACTCGTCTGATGTTACTCGCAAATTATTTGGGATTCTTAGAGTCTTTGGAATGCTTCTGGACTTTAAGTTTAAGTAACCAAACAATCTTCCTTTCTTTCATCAGGTTTTAGTATTATGGTTTGTGCTCTTTCTATCTGTCTCACATTCTCACTAAATGATAATTGCTACCATGGGATAATTGACAGTACTGTAGCTCGGTTTTGATAATGAGCAATAAAATATGCCCTGGAGAAACCTATAGCGAGTCTGTCTTGTGCCACACATGTAGACAATTACTCCACACCCATCTGCTATTAGGCAGAGTTACAGAGAATGTTTTCTACTTAATTAAATCCAAATCTCTAAATAGTGCAGCCTGAATGAAATATAATGTGTCTGTTTGGTCTGTGTTTTTTTTTTTTTTTTGGTGTTGGGGGTTATCTATCTGTTCAAAACTAGTATGTAGTTTAGAACTGTCTGTCAAGACAATCTCATTTTAAGTTAAGATTAAGTTAAATGTGAAAAACCTGCAATGCATTAATTCAAAATTGATCCAAATTCAGCTTCCTAGTCTACAGCACCATGTGCTTTTAAAAAACCACTCATGTTCTGTTGTTATTTACTTTTAATTTATTTGTGTTTGCAGTGCAATCAGTTTGGACCTCCGAGGTACAACATCTGCATTTACAGTGGGGTTCAAATGAGCACTAGTTAATATAATTTAAAATGAAATTTTTGTGTTATCATCAAAACAATTTGAGTAAAAGCTTTAAATGAAGAGTTTAAATGAATTCCAGAGTTTCATAGTATTTGCTATGTCCCCCTTTTGCTTTAATGACAATGATTGACAATGATTTGAGAATGTTCCAAAGATCACCTTGTGTGCTTTTACGGAAGCAAGGAAATCTGACCATTTTACACAAAAGTGTTAACATGGTCAATGCCACAAATTTGTTTACATTTGATTAGTGACCTAGAAATAGTGCAGAATCTTAATTATTTCATCTTCATTTTACATAGAAAAGTTTCTTTGTTTTAGATTTTTTATTTCCAAGAAGAAAAAAATAAATAAATAAAATAAAAACAATCCCAGATTTTCAATGTGGTCTCAGACTTTTGGACTCCACTGTGCAAGAGCTATAAATCCAGTCCACCAAATATAAAACTGCTTCTTTAATGCAAAATGTAACTGTTGTGCAAAACACTTTAAGCACAGAATGTGCCAAAAAATTTGCAAAGAATATAATGAATTAAAAACAAGGACATACGGTATCTCTCAAGTGAGTTTCACTGTCTAACTCAGAGGTAGAACATACTGTATCTATACTAACCACAGTAAAGCCATATCCTACTTCAGCAGGCTCTAGGCTTTACTCCAGTCTCTTCTCATCCTGGTCTAGTCTTACCCCAGAGAGCAGACAAAGGGTCAGAGGTTAACATGCTAATAGAGGGTGCTGATTGCTGAGAGTGGCTCTCTGCTTCTCTGCTTGCACATAGCCGAGTGCCGCACACGTGCTGCTGAGGGGGAAGGCCTCACACAGCTGTGTTTGGAAAGCAGACATTCTGACTTTAAAACTGCTTTACAACATTTCTCTTGGAGGAATCGGCAAAACCCATAGATCAGTCGGAATGAATGGGCTCTCTTACTTTCCTTCTGTTTGACATGGGAAAGTCATATTTCTTTATGGACAGTGTGGATTTGTGCTTTGGCTTGTCTGTTAGGTTTGTTATATATATATATATATATATATATATATATATATATATATATATATATATATATATATAATAATTGTGAGATTTAAAACCTTAAATTAAAGACATTTTTAGTTATATTTCTTTATACACTGGGCCCCAAAAGAATTTGGACACTCAAGCCACACTTAAAATGTATGAATATTATTGCATTAGATAATAAAATATCAAACCACGTGGCATTTATATCAAAGAAATATATGCACAAACACTTTAAGCAAAACATTTTTCACAAAGTGTTTGTTTATGAAAAAATAGATATAGTGTTCAAAATTGAGACAAAAGTATTGTGACACTTTCTGGTTGTCAGATGTAAGTAGAACATGTCCACAATTAATGGGGTTATGGTTTTCTCTGCTAGGACACCTGTGTAAAATTGAGGGGAATTGACATAATACATCTTTTAAAAAATCCCCTTGACACCATTTAGTTAAAAGTCATTGCAAAAGTGGCTCAGAAAAGTTAAATTAGTTCTGAGAAAAACAAGAGCATCATTTGTTTGCAAATATTTTGCTATCTAATGAAAAAGAAATTAGTGTAATTTTAAGTGTGACTTAAATGTCCTAAAGTGTTCAAATACTTTTTGAGGCCACTGTAAATTAAAATGAGTTGATTTTTAAAGTGGAAGAAGCTGTAATTTGTTCTGACCCAAATCTGGACACCTCAGTGTCATTGTATGCTTCTAAAAATCAGAATAAAAAATTAAGTTCCTGCAAATACATTTTGCAATTAATATTTAGTACATTTTTCAACATTTGCATCTCATCTCAAGCTTTTAAGGTGAATTTCTTTAGTGTGACCTTTTGTGAGGACCGCTAGCCCCCACAATTTGGCTTTCAGCATGTATACTCCCATTTACCCAAGAGTCCATGTGAAACATTCCCTAATTTGCTTTCATATTGGATTTCATACCCCTGCCTTTTGATGCACTTCTAAAAATATGTGAAGTATGCTGAATATTTAAAAATTACATTGGTTGGAGATCTCCCTCCATACACCCATTTAGGCTTTACAATGGTTGGCCTCTTGGAGCATGTTTGTAAACATCAACACACGATTGCTGTTTCTCAGAATGCACATTCTTATTATAAAGTCTACCACATGGCATGCTCTAAAACAAGGTCAACAAGCACTTACCCCAGAAGAAGTTCTGCTGACATGAGGTCACAGAACTGAAGAGGCTGTTAGATGCCATGTTGGTCGCCAGCTTTGGTCACTTGGCATACAAATTTTGCTCCTCTGCGGTTGTCGTTGACCCTTGATGAGTTTTAAGTTAGGAGAATGCACGGTGCCAGGGTAAGATGTACAAAAAAAACATCCACAAGAATTGCGTTTTGGTATCAGCTGTGTTCTTGACCACAAGTAATGACCAGTTCTGGTTTAGGAAAAAAATGTCGCCTTTTTGGATAGGATGGAGCCAAGCACGCTGCACTAGACAGTGTGGTTGAAGTGTACTTACTGGTCGGTGTGGTCCTCAAACCTGAAGTTGAGCAATGACAATTAACCATTGACGTGCTGCCGGTAGCCCCATACAAAAAAAAAAAAAAAATCCCGAGCCGAACTTCTGCGGTTCTGTGGTTGCTCAGGCTGAGCGAAGCCTTCACACAAACCCAAAAAGGCACAAACCTTTAAAAATCTCTTTTTTCCTTCCCTCACAACAGTGTCACTGGAGAAGCGGGGTCACATGCTTGTGACATCACTGAAGCTGCAAAGATGTGTGGGCCAACTAGCTTCTGTGGCTTTTCTGTTCTTTTTTCCCCTTCCTCTGCTGCCTTCCTCTGTTTTCCTTCTTTCTGGAGACGCGTGGTTCGCCGGCTCTTCCTGGCAACTCAAGAGAGGCTGCAGGGAGGAAAGGGGTGGGTGTGAACCGTGTGATGCTGCTACTCACCCCTTTGTGAGTCATGAGGCTTTGGATGGGGGCGTGAATACTCAGCAGCCTCCGTTTCCCTCGGCATATGGGTGGCAGTGCACTCCTCTTCCCTTCCTACCTCCTTTCTAGCTCTCCATCCTTCTGTGTCTCTCTTTTTCTCACTCTTTCTCTCACCACGAGCTTGCTGGGTGGCGTGCCACAGCCTGTCTTTGCCGTTATGCCAGAGACTGACCCTAAGGTGATGTGAGGATAGCTGGTTTTGATGTGGAGGTGTGCGTCTTGAATGTTCAGCCTCTACGATGGTTACAAGGGGGCCTGTAAGCATTTCCATGACTGATGTCTTGTCTTATTTCTGTTTTTGCAGTCCTACACAACATGTACTATGGCACCAAAAGGTTTGTGGACACTTTGTTTATGAGTAAACCTTCCCTTTAACCCTAAGAGACCCAGCATAGCAGAATTGCAAAGCTTGCTTTAAGCAATTAAATAATAAATAACATTAATTAAATATAGGTAAAAACTAGACATAACAATATGGGACACTTTTAATTATTTTGATCATGCCAGCTGCTATATCATCAATATCAATAGTCATTATTAGTTTTACATTTTGTTTCAAATTTCTTAACTGTTCAAAAATTTACCTTTACTGCTTGTAATAAATAATTTTTCATATACTTTTGTGTGTTTAATTGTATTGTGATTCCAGAACTTCCACTTGGTGGTCATGGAAGTTCAATGGTGACCAATGGTCAAATTTTGCAAACCTAAATGCCTAGTGTTGCAATTTTGCCACGTTTTTCCAAAATTCACCCCAAATCAAAATATGCATAAAAATAATATATTTTTTATAACATTCTGGTTATGACTATTACCCTGGTTCCCTGAAAGTAGGAACGAAACCTGCGTCTGTAGCTGACCTATGGGAAACTCCTCCCAGGAGGGACTATCTCTGAAGCCCTTTAGAACCACGTGCTTCATAGCGGGCATATAAACCGGAGCACAGAGCCATTTTATTAGGATTTTTCAACTGAAAGGAAAAGAAAGCAAATTTCTGTCCCTTAACAGCAAGAAATCTGTTGTGTGGCGAGTGTATGTGGCACCTCATTCCCTTCTTTCGGGAACCAGGGTTACAGATGTAATCAGAATGTTCCCTTTCAAGCCGGTCACTTTGATGCTGCGTCAGTAGCTGACTCTATGGGAAAATGTGTACCATCGCACCATGCTACTGATTCACACAGACAAGGCAACAGCTACTAGCCATTGGGTAGTTAAAAGTTGTTGACATAGGAAGGAAAAGATAGATACTATAACAATGACACTAGCCATACTGTGTAGTGAAACACTGTACAGAAATTCCCATCCACACTGCAGTGGGGATATGAGTTCAGAATAGTCATAGGCCAACAAAATGAAGTAATGCCACTAGCCATTAGATTAGTAGAACATTCAAGATAGTTCTTCACTCAGAGAAGAGTAAAGTAATGGCATGGTCCTAAGACCAATAGGCAGAACACAATTTTTCTGTGACCATTGAGAATTTAGCTCTCCTTTGCAGCAAAAATCTTGGAAGAGAGAGAGAGGAAACACCCAACTGATTAAACATGGCAAAGGTGTTAGGGGAAGCCCAGCCTGCAGCCAGGCAGATGTTCTGCAAGGACACCCCCTTCGCCCTAGCCTAGGAGGAGGCCATGCTCCTGGTAGAGTGGCCCTTAACACCTTTAGGACAATGAACGCCTTGCGAATCATGAGGGAGTGCAATAGCGATGACAACCCAGTGAGAAAGTCTTTGCTTGGAGATGGCCAAACCTTTTGAATTGCCTACAAAGCAGACAAAGAGCTTATCTTTCAGCCTGAATTGACTCATACAGTCAATGTACATGCATAGCGCCATCACAGAGCATAAAATGTGCAGTCTCTGTGCCTCATCCGATTCAAACGGAGGAGGAGAGAAAGTATATTAGGTTACCACCTAAGCTCTAAAGGGAGGGGGAAAAACCTTGGGCACATAATCCTCCCTAGGATTTAAGGATAGCTTTTGACAAACCGGATCCAAATTCTAAGCAAGAATCATGGACCAACAGGGCCTGAAGATCCATAACACATTTGACTGAAGCCAAGGCATGTAACAGCATGGTCTTCAGAGAGAGTATGTGCAAACTTACTGCATCAAGTGGCTCGAACAGGGAACCTGTAATCCATCTGTGTTAGACGAGACACATTCAATGGCCAGACATGAAGTTGGATGCCAGATTCTGCCTTGTTCCTGCTTTAGCAGTTCCCTCCTCACACTTGTGTGGGGAATGTGCGAGGAGCTAGGGACAAGCCGAAGGGCAGGACTTTGAACTGGTATACAGTTCCCTCAAAGGCAAATCTCAAGAATGACCTGTAAGGAGGGACTATCTGAACAGTAAAGTATGCGTCTTTCAGGTCGATTGATACAAACCAGTCCAGAGGACGGACACAAGTCCAAATCTGTCTTTGAGTAACCATCTTAAATGGAGACTTCACGAGTGTCTGGTTCAAGTGTCTCAATTCTAGAATGGGCTGCAGCTCACCATCCTTTTTGGCAATCAGAAAATAGAGGCTGTTGAAGCCTTTCTGCATGTTGCACGCTGGTACTGTCTCTATTGTGTCTTTGGCAAGGAGACTTCATAACTCTGAGCATAAGACTGGCGTGAACGCCAGAACGCAGTTGAAGTGAGGTGCCCACCTCGCAAACTGAAGCACATAGCTACATTTGGCCGTGTGCAGTATACAGATAGAGAAGACTACGTCACTTGCTACATAACGGGCCAGAGGACACCGAGGCTCGTCTGTGTCCACCAAAGTCTAAACGCTGCCCACCCTCGTGGAGCGGTCGTGCAGTGCAACATATGGAGAATTGGAAATTAACCTCGAGCATTCGCAACAAGGTCTGAAAAACTCTGCGGAGACAGTTCTGTTAGCTCTGGTTCCCATTTCATGGTACTCAAACCATCAGGAAAGCTTGCCTTTTCCAGAAGGAGATTTTCTGCGAGGACGGAGATCACAATTTTACACTAAGGCCACAGCCGCTGGGGCCTAACAGCTGGCTCAGTCTCCATTTTCTTGGGAGCTGAAGCGGTGGGGGCACTGAGCTTTGCAGGGTGCTGCCCCGAGGAAGAGCGTGAGCAAGTTGGTTATGCCATAGTCACCTCGCCTCAGCAAGATGTTCTTTGCTCACTTGCGATTGCCTCTTAGCTGCTTGAAACCACTCGTTGAAGGCACTCTAACCGTCACCGAAAAGACATTGCTGCTACACCGGGGCGTCGAACGACAAAGCTTTGTCCTTGTATACGTGTATTTCTATGAAATTAAGCCAGAGATGACGTTCTACAAAAACCAGGCTAACTATAGATATGCTGATGGCTTGGGCAGTGATCTTAGTAGCCCGGAGCGCCAGATCAGCGGCCCTGCTACTGGCCAGGGTCTAACCCATTCTTATCCATGTCCTAGAGCACTCAGCCTGGTAGGCCTGCAAGACCGCCATGGTGTGCAGGTCCGAACCAGCCTGACCTGCTGCCACGTAGGCCTTGCCTACGAGTGAGGACATCAGCTGACGAGGCATTGATAGATGTGCTGGCCTAGCTTTCCATCTCAGTACAGAGGAGGGGAGTGTTCTCCAGGACTCGTAACCTGGTCCTTTGCATTGCAAGTGCAACACTCTTCAGTTGAGCTACCGTACAATTTGATCACACTCAAACAAGCTTGTAAATGTAGTTGGTTATGTAATGCAAAAGTTACAGTATATCATGTTACAAGTCATACACTATAGTAAAAGTCTTTAGATGTCTTTAGATAGCACTGTGTGAGGAACAGGGCAAACAGGTGTTAATGAACTGATAATCTGTCATTTTAATGTGATTTGTGTGAAAGAAAAAGAGAAAAGTCATTGCTGTTGCAGCTCCTCTAGTGTTAAATTCATCAGAAAAGTGCTGCAATACATATGTCCCACAAAAAAAATAAAAAAATAAATACAATAAAAATAAAATCATATATATATATATATATATATATATATATATATATATATATATATATATATATATATATATATATGTATGTATGTATATATAAAGATGTAGGTATTATAACGTGTCTCTATGAGACCATGGTGGAATATTTTTTGGACCACTGTAGACAAATCTCTCTACACATACTGGGGTATGTGTGCATGTGTGGCTGTTTGGATGAGTCGGCCTCTCTGTTCTCTAATTGGCTGGAACCGAAATGAGTGATTCCTGTAAGAGGCAGTATATTATGCTGTACCTGTCAGCCGGGGTGTGCGAAGAAATGTTGTCTCCCAAACATGTGACAAACTGCTATCACACTTAATGACTCACTGGTTTCACACACCATGCATGCAATCTTTTCCTTGGCAGTTGCTCTGGGCTGCTTTGTGATTGTGCTTGTAGGTATTTGTTTAAACAGATAAAGTAAGCTGTTGTTACGAATGTATCGAACATTTGGAATGTATGGAATGCTTTCTTTGCAAATTCTACCTCTTAGAATAGCGATGCTACAAATTGTTTTCAAAACAGCGTAGCTTTTACAGTAACAGCCTATTGTACAACTAGCTTTATAGCATGATAAATTGCTCATCTGCTCAAAATGTATGGCTTCTTTTGCCGTTATGTTAATTATAATGGCAGTAAACATAAGCCTGTCGTGCCCAGGGGCTCAAAGCTAATTACCAATTTCTGTGGAAATATTTTGTTTTTACAGTCTCTTCACAACCACATTACAAATGTATGATACAAAATTAAATATGAGCTTTGTCTCTTATAACTGAATGCATTCAAATGGCTATACATTCACTCCCTAACCAAACTAGTATAATAATTTTTTTTTTCTTCATTTTTTTGTCTTATGGTTTGCTTTTTCCACTTTTAGAGTCTGTTAAGATACCTTGATATCTGTTTTAAAAAGCATATCACTCTCACATAGCTAATATTTTCTAGTAAATAATTAAAATCAAATATTAAAGAATAAACATTACCATTTGTTCTATTTTGCGCTGAATGTGTATGAATTAATACTTAAATATTCATTTAATTTAGATGTTGAATATTTATTCAAGGCAGTTAATTTTAGAGGTAATATAAAAAATCTGCAAATATACACCACACATAATGAAGGACCAATTTGGCTTGCAGAATGTTTGCAAAATGTTAAAAATAAATTTGTAATAACAGAGATCATATAGCATATACATGTTCAGATTTGTCTTGATATCCTGCCCATTGCAGTACAAAATGAACAGGCAGGTACAGTGATTTAGTTTAACAGTCTACATCTGTAAAACGCCAGGCTAGTTTACACTGTGGCTGCGTCTGAATTAACAAGCTTTTATAGGAAACAAACACCACTTGCAAGCAATTCCTGTTGGTGGGAGCTGCAAATTCAAATATTAAGCATCGTTGAAGGTGGGGATTTACTATATTAAGATGATTTGAAAGATCTACCGTACTTAAAGGCCGTTACTCTGCCTAACATCTTCTTTTATGTTCCACAGAAGCAAGAAAGTTAATGATGACAGAATTATTATTATTTTATTTTTTTGCTGTTTTAAACTATACATTTAAGAGGAGAGATACTCGGGAAATACTTTCTGCTTCTAGAAAGTCCAAGGCATATCCAAGGAACGAGAAACTCAATAAATGAGGTAATATTTCCAAAAGGATGTTTATATTCGATGTGAATTGTTCGGTATGGTCTGTAAGGTATAATTTGAATGAAAGTAGATATTTTTCTTTTGCCGTCCAGTGGTGAGTCTACATCTTCCAGTGACCTAGAGGGCCTTTCTTGTGGTGTCTCGTCGACTGTTTTTGGAGTTGCAGCTTGGAAGGAAAATAAAATCGCCCTCAGCGTGGGATGGGGGGTTTGGGTGGGCAGAGGGGGATGTTTAATATCGAATGGCACTCTTACAAGTACAACATGCATTAAAAATAACTCTCGGAGTTGAAATTAAATCAAATTTTTTAAAAGAAAAAAAAAAGTCAAGAAATAACGCAACATTATTTTGCTAATGAGGATATTTTAGTTTGGTGGGCTAACCACTGCAAACTCAAGCAATTTCTTACTCTCTGCCATTTTAATCAAGAATCACATCCAGTATAAACACAAGTCTACCTACACAGCAGTTCAAAACGCCAGAGTCTCTGGGGAACTGAAGCGATGATTTCCAAGGTTTCCTTCACAAGTCTAATGGCTTGTTTGAAGGCGTTTGGGGCTACCTATGTACACGTGTTTCTCGGCAGACTATTCAGGCATCTACAGTATATTCCTTCTTGCCGGATAGTAGAGGTTCTTGATTCATGAATAATAAGTAAACGTCCAGTTGAAACATACTGTACAGACCTTTTCTCTCTAACCAAACAATAGCAAAAGACACCAAAAGGGCCTTTTACCACGATTGATGGGAGTTGTTCAGTATAACATGAAGCCAAGTACCTGAAAACCACACGGTAATTTTTTTTTGTAATTTTAAAGTAAAAGTGCTACAGTAAAAACAATTAATTGGTTAGCTGGTTAACCATACCATGTATGGTGAAAAATTAAATTATATTTGATTTAACAAGACGATACATGTAATTTTACATGCAAGATTTACATTTTAATTAAAAAATATTGTGAATGTATAAATATGTGTGTGTGTGTGTGTGTGTGTGTGTGTATACACACACACACACACAGTATATATTGTAGAATGTTGTGTAAATGTATTTTATTTTTTATTTTATAATTAATGGTATTATAAAATTATATTTATAATTATATTACAAGAGAATACATGTACTTTTATGAAAAACTATTGTTAGAAATAATTATATTTCTTCTTCTTTTTTTTTTTTTTTTGGCACCAAAATAACATCCCGTAATGCCTGAAACACGGTTACTGTATTTGTTTTGGTGAATTATTTTTTACGGTTTTTTTACGTTTTTTTATTTTTTATTTTTTTAACTGTGCCTTTTTTAAACTGTGCCTTAACTGTGCTTGTTTTTATAATGTGACAGCAACAGCAATATGACAATTTTAAATACATTTTTACTTTTATTAATTATAATAAACACAATAAGCATATCTTCGACCAATTAAGACATTTCCTTTGCTGTATGGTGTTTAGTTGCCAAGCGTTGTAACAATCAAAGGCTGTTTTACAATGGCTTTAAATTTGACTCATCTAACCAGATTTTAGAGCTGGAAATATACATTTAACAAAAATTTACAGTCAAAATACTTTTTGTATCCCAGCTTAAAGGAATAGTTCACCACAAAATTTAATTCTCTCATCATTTACTCACCCTTATGCCATCCCAGATGTGTATGACTTTCTTTTCTCTGCAGAAAAGATTTTTAGAAGAATATTTCAGCTCTGTAAGTCCTCACAATGCAAGTGGAAAATTTGAAGCTCCAAAAAGCACATAAAGGCAGCCTAAAAGTAATCCATACTAATCTAGTGGTTTAATCCATGCCTTCAGAAGTGATCCAGTTGGTTTTGGTTTAGAACAGATTAAAATATAACTCCTTCACTATTAATCTTGACATCAGCAGTCTCCTTGGCGATAATGATTTCAAGCTCGATTACCCTTCCTAGTGCTCCACTGCTCTGTGCATGCGTCAAGCACTAGGATGTGTAATCGAGCTTGAAATTATGATCATACCTTGAGACTGCAATGTCAAGATATACAGTGAAAAAGGAGTAACACTGTGATCTGTTCTCACCCTAAGCCGATTAGATCACTTAAGAAGTTTTGTTTACCATTCTTTTGCATTGTATGGACCTAGAGAGCTGAGAAATTATTCCAAATATTTTGTTTGTGTTCTGCAGAAGAAAGAAAATCATAAACATCTGGGATGGCATGATGAGAGAATTCTCATTTTTGGGTGAACTATCCCTTTAATATCAGTAGCCATTCGTAGGTTAATTTTCACAAAAACTATAAACACTGTGTCCACAGTTTTGAGCGGTCTTGCCTGACATATTAACATTGGCTAAACCAAGGGTGTGCATTTGGAGAGGGACTATCTGTTTGATCAACCAATGGAAGACATACATTAGAGAGTGTAATCTGACAGCTGTTTGAAAACAAGGTTGTTGTCTTTTTGCAATTTTGTTAGGTGACGCTAGTGGCATAGAAATTACACACTTCATCTTTAATTAAAAGTCACTCTTTTCTCCTTTCAAATTAAATTACTGTAGTAGACCTTTAAAGTACAAAGTATTAAGTATTACCTTTCAATAGTATTTAATTAAAGTCAAAATTTCCCAAAATAACAGTTAAAATGAAAATGTTATTCATTTGATCATTTACTCACCCTTATTTTGTAACAAAACTTTTATCATTTTGGGTTAGAAATCCCTTTAATAGCAGGAGTAAAAAGGGCCACACACAAAGATTAATTTCTATGTCAAGCACATCATTAGTCAGAGAGCTGGTGACTTGTAAGCAGTTGTGATGTGAGCAGTGCCATGTGCAGTATTTCCACAGACAGAGCTCACTTTACAAGAGAAACAAGCCTTTATGACACTGTGATGTACACAGTACAGTAAACAATGGCGTGAACAAAACGATCTCTGTCTCTCTATCTGTCTTTTGGCAGAGATTGGATGACTGTAAACAGTCTTCTTCACATGATTTCAAGAGTGTGCTGTGTGACTCAATTTTTGATTTGCAGTGAGCAAAACAATAATTCCCCTAATGTGACAGGCATCAAGACAGGACTCTCTGAAACTGTTTAAAAGAAGTGGGTCTTTGTTACAGGGGAAAACTCCAGAAAGATAGATTTGGAATATCCACATTATTTTCAGCAAGTCCTCTGTATTTGGACAGGTGGGCGGAATTTCCTGTTGACTAGTTGAAGTGCGGTTGGTTGGTGTTCTGTGTGTTGCCGGTAACTGTTTGCTAGCATGTCATCCGGTTAGATTCTTGCTTTTTAAAAATTGTAAAATGTGTTTGAAAATTTCTCGGACAATGAGCCCATTTACATGCACACCAATACGCTGATTACTCTCTAAAATCAGCTTATTTAAAAAATCTGGCAAGGCAAGAAATCTGCGTTTACATGACATTTGAAATAATTACGTTATACTCTACTTTTGACATCAAAACGTGCGCACATTGGATGAGCCGGTTAGAACACCGGGTAAGGTGTTTACATGGCACGCAAAATCGGCATAATGGGCAAAAATCTACCCGTGTCAGTCGGGTTATTCATAAGCCGTTTATGGCCTTTACGCCGATAGAGGAACGTGGTTTATTGCGTTTACATGACTGCACGCGTTGTCAGCTTATTAAGCATAATCAGTATAAGAACGTGCATGTAAATGCGCTCAAAGTTTAGGCTAAAACAACAATGTTATGATCATAAACCACTTGCAAAAGCACAGTGCTCCTGTCCAGGGGTGGTTCTAGGGTCAATGGATATTCGGGGCTTAGCCTTTATAATAAAAGTTTAAAAGTTCAAGTGGTGAAATTTAATTTACATGGGAAATCTTTAAATATTACTGAAACTTTAATTAAAAGTTCACACTAACTTTTGTCTGAGCTTCAGATATGCTCGAAGATCAGAAATTGCATGCTTTTAACACTAAAACGTGATTTAAAAAAACACTAAATTGTCCCTTTTGGCTTTCCATATTTCAAGGCACATTGTGAACAATTCACATTTTATGCTGCTATCGGATTTATCCTACTTCCCACTTCTGAAGGGGCAATTAGGAGTATGTCACGTGCAAGTGTTTATTGTTGGAAAGATCAGGAAACATGGGCGATGCCAGGTTTATTTATAGATATTTCATGATGACTTTTTTTTGACACCATAATACATATTACTCAGTTAGCTTGCTGACGATAATGAAATTTAAGTAAAATACAAGCTGTTTTCACTTTCTAAAAATTTAGCCTACAACATGCATTAAATGGTTGCTGATAATACATAAATGAATATGCCCAAAACAGCAAGTGCTAACAAAAAGCTATATTTAGAAAAATGAATCATGCACTACAGAAACCATACTCTCGTCCGCCATGTTGAACGTTTACGTCTCCTCCCAACTGGGAAACTCGGGTATCAAAATTATCTCCAGTGTCCCAGTCTTAATAATGACTTGAGAACTTCAGAGTGGGAAATTCGTATTTTACGATAATTCCAATAGCACATAAAAGCTCATTGATATGTCTGGTGTTATAAGTTAGTTTAAAAGATAGCCGGCTGTAAATAGGCTAAAATAGGTACTTATGAGGAAAAAAAATAGTTGCTAGATTTGCCAAAGTTTGCGAGGTTTATTGCATCGTGTCTTAATAAAAGAGTTATATAGAAATATGAAATTGCAAAACAGGGTCATTCTTTCTTACTGAAATCACTTGAACGCACTATATGCTCCTGTCCACTATGGTTCTCCGCCCATCGGCTGCCAAAAGAAGGATTGGCATCGGAACATCTCTTTTTATAAGCCTTGAATTCATTTGTTTGTGTGCTCTTTTCACTTTATTGACAAGATGTCAACAGCAGAGAATACTTATCTTATCCATCCATATGGCTCGACAAAGAAACGATAGCATCATTGTGCCAACAGATGTGTACTGTACATGAACCTTTGTGCACAATGTTTATAATGTATGTCCAAATACATTTATTTTTTTGTATAACGTGTTTTTTTAATTCTGATTGGTACATGCATCCCGATTTCCTATACAAGAACGATAAAGTCAATCTATCAACATAATCAGTCGTTCTGTCAACACCAAAGCATTTAATCTAACTTTAGGCTAGCCTTAAAATACAGAGATTAGTATGTAAGATAAAATGCTAAGACTGGAATGAGCCTACTACACAGTCATCTCCCATAAAATAATTGTATTTTATCCAAACAATAACAGCAGCATGAACGTATCATCTCTGAGCCCCGCAATGCATAAGCATCCTGCTGTCTGGACCTCCCCTGTCTCAGCAGTAAGTACACAATCTCAGTAAAGGGGACTCTTCAGGTTTTGACTAGACTCAATATCTGCTTTAAAATAAACTTAATTATCTACAGTCCTCAAAACATGTACATTGTTACAGCTGTGAAATTGCTGTGGTAGCATTCTGAGCTTTTCAGGTTACTCAAAGCTTCTCCATCGCTAGATGTTAGACTCAACAAAGTAACTAAAATGCTTCTATGTGTGATATTTGGCCACCATCTTCCCACTCGTCATCAATAACAGATGGGCGGAGAAGGACAATATTGCCTCCCTGTAATTCTGTTTCCATTTGTTTCCAAGTTTCTGCCATTTTTAATGCTGCATTAGCTCATAACATAACGACTGTTTATGCTTACGAACGGGAATCCAGGAATATTGTGGATAGTTTGTTTGGATTAGTCTCAGGAAAGATAGAAAACAAACTTCTCTCCAACTTGATTATGAAAGACCATTTCATTTACGTTCATTCTGTCATCAAATGGGGCATATATTAAGTCAATATTTAGACCCTGGGCCATAGACGTTTGATCCTAATTAAACAATATTGCACATACTGTGGCTCTAACCTGATTTTACATGAATGTTGAACCTGCTTGGAAAATATTGTTCTTGTGTTTTTATGTAAGTCATTTGAAATGTGATATTAGTCAAGATTGCGAAACCCAGTAAATTACAGATAACTAGTCAAGATGGGCTACACAGCCTTATTATTGGTGAATATTAATTGTCTTTATAGTCATCAGAGGACAAAATCACAGTCGAAGTATGAATGTGATATTGCAATTTAGTGAAGGCAAAAACTGGACTGAAATCTTGGAGGTTTGCACAAATACTAAAGGAAAGACAGATCCTGTCTGGTCTCAAATGTAAGTTCTTTTATCTCTTGATGGCAACATATAAGGACAGCAGGACTAAGTTGTGAAATTATAAATAATACCAAGCTAATAAAAAGTCAGATTTTTTTTTTTAAATCAAATAGTTTATGTTTCAAGGAGTGTTGGTTATTCATGTTTTTGAGATGTTACATAAGATGTTACATTAAATAAGAAATTAGCATAATTAATTTTGATTCAAAGTAATTGACAGCATCATCGAATGACTGGCAACTATGTTCAAATTAAATTATATATTATAAATGCTGAATCTATGTACTAATTACCATAGTCTATTTTCTGCCAAACATGTTGAGTAGTCCAAACATCATCTGCAGCCTGAAACTGAACTGTTGGTCAGATTTTAGGAGTGAATGCACTTAGCTGCATTGAGAGCTATGGGATGGTCCCTTGCTCCCTATTTAGTGAATGACTTAACCTCCAGTGTGCTGTCTGTCTGCACTGGTCTCAGAACAGTTCGAAATGCAACTTATTTTCATCTGAACTCCATACACAGCCTCTGAAAGCAAATTTTTTAAAGATTTTGGATGAACCCATTGATTCTCAATATGACAATGCACAGTAAATTTAGGATTTCTAATGAAAACCTCGTGCTATTGTACACATTAGTGTGTTTAGCAGTGTGGCGTTTTGCGATTAAAATACTCAAATTTAAAAAAAAAATGGCACATCAGATGAAACTAGAGACACTAATCTTTTGACTCAAATAGGTTTCAATGTAAAAATGTTTTTTTTTTTTTTTTTTACCAGATGTAGTTTTGTTTATTTTTCTCCCAAAATCAAACTCCGCTGTGTTCGGCGCCATGTCGTTTGGTAACATGATTCCGTACATCAAAAGTTTAACCCTTTACTGACAGCACAGAATCTTCTGCCTTTAGCAAAGCCGAAATACAACCTCCACACATGTGTACGCGGGGTCGCACAGGGTAAATATGCTAAATTTTGCAAAGTATAAAATTATTTCCAATAATGTAATAGTAAATTGCTTTGCCATGTTCTATGTAAAGATTTTTCCCTTTAATTTGTTGTACAGTTGAAAAGCGTACATCCAAAAAACATACAGATTTTTTGTTCAGTACATTCGCCACTCCTAGTGTGTTTATTAAATAGTTTGGCTAATTGAATTTAGCTACCAATAAAACTGTAGTATTCTCACCTCAATGTAACATACTTTTTCCACATATTCCACAGATTTCCCCCCAAAATCAGTGCGGATTCTGAGTGGGCCTTCTGACAATAATAACATTTTCTTACCTCTATTCAACTAAAATACCAAAGACAAGACAGAGGTGGATAGTCAAGTCAGGGTGGTGTGACCTAATATAATGATCTAGTCTGGGAACTGAAAGGTTGGAGGTTCAAACACTGCAAAAGGTGACCCAAGAACTATTGTGTGAACTTTAGTGAGACACTTAACCTCAGGTTACTCCAGTAGGACTGTCTCTGTAAAGAGAAAAGTCACTTTGGATAAAAATCATTGGCTAAATGAATGAAGTTTTTAACACGGATGAACTCATGCTTTGTGTTATTTATTTCGGAAGATTTCCCCAAAGATCTACCAGACAACCTTTGGTGAATAATATTTAACTTTAAATAAATACACTTTAAATTGAAAAATTACAAAATAGGAATGGGACGCATTTTCAGTCATAATGATTTTTGTAAATGCAGAGCTATGAAGCTTTTGCACCTATGGATATCAGACATCATATTTACATAGCGTATTATATTTACTGTATTGTATTTTCAATATATACTTTAGTGCTAGTTTTAAGTGTTTTGAATAATACAGTAGCCTTGTAAAGCATATGCTAAATTGTAAAATAAAGCTCAAGCACAATTGTTCTGGCTTTGGAGGAACACCACCCATCTTTCTTACACAGCTGTGGACAGACTTATAATTATATCCGCAAATACCATTACTCTTCATTAAAGAATAGCTTAAGGCATTTCCTTGATTAGTTTCTTACCCCCAGGTCTGAAATCATGTCTATCGTTTTGGGCAAACAACATCTTATTTCTGTTTACTCCAGGGATACAGAGATGTCGAATTCTCTGATGATCAGTGGCTACTGAATGCTCCCTATTCAGTCATTTTGCCTTTAGTGGTGATTTTGGCCTAAGCCCAGAACTGTACCTTCAGTAAGTATTACTCAAATATTTACTCTGCTGCTATATTGAGATGGAACCAGGGAAAGATGATTTAATGGGCTCACCAAAGAGTCTGCCTCGGTGCCAACAATCCTCCATTCTGGTGGTCTGTTCAATCCTCAGATCTCAGACACTTACGGACGGTTTTATCACTATAAAAGATCATGATTCAACAGTGACCATGACACCCAGTCAGCTAGTGTTGGATTTTGGGTAAGGTAGACACCCTTGGTGTGTGGCGTTTAACGTTGGCCGAAAAACCTGATGATAATCATGCATGACTGGATTTGCGATTTAGTACTGAAATTCATTGGAAGTTTTATTAGTTTGGATGGCATTTAGGTGTATTTTACGACCACAAGATTTTGAGAAAGACTGATTGTTATCAAGGGTGTCATGCACCAGTGGCAGTCTTAGCTCACATGGGACAAGACAAGACCAAAGAAAGAAAACAAATTAGTCGCTCTTTTTGGAAGTGTAAGGCCAGAAACCTGCTTTGCGCAAGTACGAAGAATATCTCAGCTCTGTAGGTCCATACAATGCAAGTGAATGTTGGCCAGAACTTTAAAGGTCCAAAAAGCAGCATAAAAGTAATCCACATCACTCCAGTAGTTAAATGTATGTCTTCAGAAGTGATATGATAGGTGTGGGTTAGAAACAGATAAATATTTAAGTCCTTTTTTTTAACTATAAATTCTCCTCCCTGCCCATAAGGTGGTGATATGCACAAAGAATGCGAATCGTCAAAAAAAAAAAAAACAAAAAAAAAAAAAAAAGAATGTGAAAATGAAAGTGGAGTTTTATAGTAAAAAAGGACTTAAATATTGATCTGTTTCTCACCCACACCTATCATATCGCTTCTGAAGATATGGATTTAACCACTTGAGTCATATGGATTAGTTTTATGCTTCCTTTATGTGCTTTTTGGAGCTTCAAAGTTCTGGCCACCTTTTACTTGCATTGTATGGACCTACAGAGCTGAGATATTTTTCTAAAAATCTTTGTTTGTGTTCCGCAGAAGAAAGAAAGTCTGTAAGTGATAAGAGAATCTTCATTTTTGGGTGAACTATCCCTTTAAAAGAGAAAATTCACTGTAGCAGTGGACAGTTCACACTACTTTTTGTAACAACGCCCCTTCTGGCAACCCTGAGAATGCAACACAAATTTGTGTTGTGTTCTGAATTGTGTTCTGACACGTTCTGTAACGCAACAACGCACGAAATCGATCTTGTGTCGCTAGAAGCATCAGCATTCATATACATGCATAGAGTATGTTTTGGGCCTAAGATGGATGTGGCCTGGTGGTACAGATTTAAATAATTCAATCGGACCTGGGAATACAACTTTACATAAAATTTTATTGAATAAACCAAGAAAAATTACAACTGAACTTGACAGCCAGCAATCGCCATGTATTTTGTTGTATAAAGAAGAAATAATTTTGACATTTAAAATACAGCTCCTTTTGTATTTCACCAGAAAAAGAATCATACGAATATGGAGCAACATGAAGGTGGGGAGAAAATCACAGCGGTTTTTCAGTGTAAAGCAAATTATTTGCAGATGATGCGACTTTATTGGACTGACCAAATTTACAACAGTGTTTTAGACAAATACTTTTTTTTTTTGGCTTTTAATAATTGTGCAACTTAATTATCAAGGAAACAAATATTGTTTTTTGGAAGTTTTATTCTAGATTGACTTGGCTCTAACATCTGATGGGGCCTCAAGGCTCAGTTTAAACACATATTTAAGGCTATCTGTTAGAACTTGTCATTAATTTATTAGGATGCCCATTGGGTCAGAAGGTAAACACTATAAAGTTGGATCCAACATACATATTTGCCATATTGTTTGCTGACCGTTCCTCAAATGACTGACCGTGCCCAAATGACCATATGCAAGAGGTTTTAGACGCCTTGGAAGTTTTTCCCCTTCCCCCAAATGTCTCCATTCAACCCAGGAAGTATTTTTCCTCATCTTGACATTTAGAAAAGCATGTCGAGTAAAAAAACTGATGTTTCTATTTAGGCATGCAAAATGTACCAAGCTCCACTAAAAATAAGCGTAGGGGAATTTCTTGGTTTGGTTAACTTATGCCTCTACCTCAAGCAGTGAAGAGAGAAAGCTGCTGAATCTGACCTGCTCCCAAGTCCCAAGAAATATTTTTCAAGAGCTAACAGTTTAAAGCAGTGTTGGGGAGTAACTAATTAGAAGTAGTGATACTAATAACCTTTTTTCTTTTTTTACTATTAGCTACACTTTCAGTAGTTTTGCATTACTTTAGATGTTTTCATAATAATGTAGCTTAGTTGGAAAGTTACACATAGAATTTCTTCAATGTTGTTAGTAGTTTGAAATGGAGCTAACTATTTTTTCAATAGAGAAGCTTGTAGTTTAAAGACTGCAGTTTAAGATGTACAGCCTGAATGATGAGTAGCATATAGTTTGAGAAGCTATGGCTTCCCTAAAACATGTTTTAAGCATAATTTCCTCCTTTCTGTTGGTATTTCTAGGTTTCATTTGTAGGGAAACTATAGATGAAGACAGTAAGTTAAGACAGTAGCTTATCTCTGAAAGTCATTGTAGTCTTGACAAACAAAGATAACTTTAATATTTGAGCACCTTTCTCTCTCTCAATTTAGTTTGTGTCCGTGTCATATTTAATGTTGCCCAAATGGTTATTTTTGTTGGAAAAGATTTTAACTGGGATCTGATATTCTGGGATTGCTTGCTTTGGAACGGTCAGGGCAAACCTTGGAGGGCTACAGACTCTGGACACCGTGTTCATTTCAAAAGAGCCTTCCATTATTGCAAACCTTTCATGGAAATGTGTTATTTCATTCCTTTTAATATCTTCCCTGTTTTAAGATTACACTTATGTGTGTGGTCAATAAGCCAGAACTCATGCCTCTGTGAAAATCTTCAGTAAGGCTCAGAGTAGGATGAAATGACACCCAGTTCTTGGGTGGTCATAATGAGGGGCTATTTCACTTTTAAAATGGTCCTTATGCATGACATTTCTTTCTTGAATTTCTGTTTCAGTAGACTTGAGAATACAAATTTCTCCCTATGGTTTTGATATAGATTTTAGTCATCTGGTCATACTGGACTGAAGTTTGTAGCAATGTTAAGGGAACAGTAACACTTGTAAAGTTCGACTATAAAATCTTCATGCAGTTCATTGGATTTGTACTTGGTGATGTTTCTCATTTGAATGAAAACCTTTTTATGTTGATGTTACCTTACAGTGTTAAGCACAGTCAACACTTCATATTTAAGTATTAAAGGGTGCTGTATGGCCCTACATCAGCATGGCTGCCGATTGCCATAGGTAAAAACAGCCATGCTGATTTAGGGCCATACAGCACAACTGCGAGTGTGATATTGTTTATTTACA
The DNA here is from genome assembly GCF_019703515.2 of Myxocyprinus asiaticus. Taxonomy (NCBI): domain Eukaryota; kingdom Metazoa; phylum Chordata; class Actinopteri; order Cypriniformes; family Catostomidae; genus Myxocyprinus; species Myxocyprinus asiaticus. The sequence continues at coordinate 41,426,706 of NC_059362.1, forward strand.
GGGAACAAGTTAATAAAACAATGAGAAAAAACTGAGGACTGTCACAAAAAACAAACAAAAAAACTCATTTGTGCATGGAACTACTTTCTAATGCCATGGATCAGGATCTGCCGTTGCTAGTTCAAAAGATGCACCCAATCCTCCATAACTAGTTCGAAAACATCACTTTAGAACTAGTGACAGCAGCTTGGGCTGTTTCTATCAAGTAACTGGAGAAAAAAGGATGTGTGTGTGTGTGCGTTTCAGAGAGAGAAAGGGAGAGAGAGAGCGAATGAGTGATCTCCTGCCTCTGTTGCACCTCCCAATGAACAGAAAAGATATAGCTGTTTAACTCTATTCCTCATCTTTAGTGTTAGTCAGCTTGCTGCAGATAACTTTCTCTGTGTAAAAAATAGCCATCAGAGTGGGGTCTTCCCGGAGTATTTCGTGGTAGCCGGTTCGTTTCTCTCCTCCACCATGTTTAATGTTGTTTACATATAAATCCTGCTCACCAGTGCGGAAACTCCAGTAGGTAAGCACCTTGAGCATGTGTGATTACATCGTCTGTTGTGTCTCTCAGCTGTGATAAGCCTTAATGCTGAATCTGTATTTCCCAGTTGTAGTTTAGTAGTAATTTGAGCGATCATGGAGAGGCAATTGGCGATGACTTCAAAGAAACTGCTTGCTGAGTGGCAGCGCTGACTGAAATGAACATCAGTTCCACTCGTTCATAACACACAAAAATTATCTTTTGTCGCCACCTGCGGGCTAAAATATATAATGTCACAGGGAAAAATCAAATCAAATCAAATCAAATCAAATCAAATCAAATCAAATCACTTTATTGTCACACAGCCATATACACAAGTGCAATGGTGTGTGAAATTCTTGGGTGCAGTCGTGACAGCGATGAGACATATACCAATTACAATAACATCAAATTAACACAACACAATTTAAACATCTGATATACACATAATTACACTCAACAATATACAAATAATAACATACACTGTACAGTATACAATACGCTGTTTTTTTTGTTGTTTTTTTTTCCTATATAGATACACATTATTCAATAAAGATTAAAAATAAAAATATATTAAAAAAAAGTATATATATATATATATATATATATATAGAATGTACAGTACTGTACTGTATTGACATTCAGGCTGTCGGCTGATAGTCAGTTGTTAAGAGAGAACATAATATAATAATAATAATATAATTTATGACAGTCCGGTGTGAGATATAAGAGTAAGGGTAATAAAGTGCAGTGCTGATGTATTTTGATCGTGGGAGATCAAGAGTTCAGAAGTCTGATTGCTTGGGGGAAGAAGCTATCATGGAGTCGGCTGGTGCGGGTCCTGATGCTGCGATACCGCCTACCTGATGGTAGCAGTGAGAAAAGCCCATGGCTTGGGTGGCTGGAGTCTCTGATGATCCTCCGAGCTTTTTTCACACACCGCCTTGTATATATTTCCTGGAGGGAGGGAAGCTCACCTCCGATGATGTGTCTGGCAGTTCGCACCACCCTTTGCAGTGCTTTGCGGTTGTGGGCGGTGCTATTGCCGTACCAGGCAGAGATACAGCCAGTCAGGATGCTCTCCACAGTGCAGGTGTAGAACCGTGTGAGGATGTGGCGGTTCATTCCAAACTTCCTCAGCCGTCTCAGGAAGAAGAGGCGCTGATGAGCCTTCTTCACAACGACTTCAGTGTGGACGGACCATGTGAGTTCCTCAGTGATGTGGACACCCAGGGACTTGAAGCTGCTGACTCTCTCCACTGGTGCTCCATTGATGGTGATGGGACTGTGTTCTCTGTCTTTTCTTCTGAAGTCCACCACAAGCTCCTTTGTCTTACTGACGTTGAGGGAGAGGTTGTGCTCCTGACACCAGTGTGTCAGAGTGTGCACTTCCTCTCTGTAGGCTGTTTCATCATTGTCAGTGATCAGACCTACCACCGTCGTGTCATCAGCAAACTTAATGATGGCATTGGAGCTATGTGTTGCCACACAGTCATGTGTGTACAAGGAATACAGTAGTGGGCTGAGAACACAGCCCTGCGGGGCTCCAGTGTTGAGGGTTAGTGATGAGGAGATGTTGCTGCCTATTCTAACCACCTGGCGTCTGCTTGACAGGAAGTCCAGGATCCAGCTGCACAGCGAGCTGTTTAAGCCCAGAGCCCGGAGTTTCTCATCTAGCTTGGAGGGCACTATGGTGTTGAATGCTGAGCTGTAGTCTACAAACAGCATTCTCACATAAGTGTTCTTTTTTTCCAGGTGGGAGAGAGCAGTGTGTATTGTAGATGCAATGGCATCATCAGTGGAGCGGTTGTTGCGGTAAGCAAACTGCAGTGGGTCAAGATTGAGTGGCAATACAGAGCAGATGTAATCTCTGATTAGTCTCTCAAAACATTTGCTGATGATGGGGGTCAGAGCAACAGGACGCCAGTCATTTAAACAAGTTATTTTTGATTGTTTTGGTACAGGCACAATGGTGGATGTTTTAAAGCATGTGGGGACTACAGACAAAGAGAGGGAAAGGTTGAAAATGTCCGTAAAAACACCAGCCAGCTGGTTCGCGCATGCTCTGATGACACGGCTCGGAATGCCGTCTGGGCCCGCGGCTTTGCGGATATTCACCCGTCGGAAGGATCGGGTTACATCCACTACAGAGACGGAGAGTGAACTAACCTCTGTAGCTTCAGCCGCGAGAGCTCTCTCCGTGAGGGCGGTGTTATTTCCCTCGAAACGAGCATAAAAAGTATTTAGCTCATCCGGTAGAGAGGCAGCGGTGTTTATGGCGGAGTTTTTATTCCCTTTAAAGTCCGTGATGATGTTAATTCCCTGCCACATGCTTCTAGAGTTGGTGGTGTTAAACTGTCCTTCAATCTTGCTCCTGTACTGGCGTTTTGCTGTTTTGTTTCCCGGAATTAAAAGCAGAGGTCCGCACATTAAGTGCCGTGCAAACATCGCTATTTATCCATGGCTTCTGATTCGGATAGATTCGTAAGATCAGCGTAAAGCTCGATGTCGTCATCAGAGGCGGACCGGAACATCTCCCAGTCCGTGTGATCAAAACAGTCTTGTAGCATAGAGTCTGATTGGTCTGACCAGCACTGGATCGTTCTGAGGACGGGTGCTTCCTGTTTCAATTTCTGCCTGTAAGCGGGCAGAAGCAGAATGGAAGAGTGGTCCGATTTGCCAAATGGTGGGCGGGGGAGGGATTTGTAGCCATCCCGGAACGGAGAGTAGCAATGGTCCAAAACCCGGTCCCCTCGTGTGTTGAAACTAATGTGCTGGTGATATTTTGGTGCGACTGATTTGAAACTGGCTTTATTAAAGTCCCCGGTCACAATGAACGTGGCCTCAGGGTGCGCGGTTTCCTGCTCACTTATAATCCCATACAGTTCCTTGAGTGCCCGGTCTGTGTCGGCTTGTGGGGGGATGTACACAGCAGTGATAATGACCGCTGTGAATTCCCTCGGTAGCCAGAATGGTCGACACTGAAGCATAAGAAATTCCAGATCAGGAGAACAGAAAGACTTGATGGAATGTACGTTCCTCTGATCACACCAGGATTTGTTAATCATAAAACATACACCACCTCCTCTAGTTTTACCTGAGAGGTCTTTCGCTCTGTCCGCTCGGTGCACGGAGAACCCCGCGGGTTCAATGGCTGAGTCTGGAATCTCCGCAGACATCCAAGTTTCTGTTAGGCAGATAATGCAGCAGTCCCTCGTCTCTCGTTGGAAAGAGATCCACGCTTTCAGCTCGCAGAGCTTGTTATCCAGAGACTGAACATTTGCCAGTAGAATAGTGGGTAGCAGGGGTTGATTTGCGCGGCGTCTTACTCTGATGAGAACGCCGGCTCTGTTTCCCCTTTTCCTCCTGCGTTTCCGTGGCCGTGCTGCCCAGACAAAGGGCTCTGCTTGCGTGTTTGTAAACAGCGGGTCGGCATTGAGGAATGTGAAGTCCGGTTTTCGGTGTGAGATCGCTGAACAAATGTCCAAAAGTGTTTGTCTGTCGCAGACAATAAGGCAGACAACATCCAAGACAAAAAACATAAGAATTGTGAACAAAACAAACAAAACATTGCTATGTTGTGTCGGAGCTCGCAACGCAGCAGCCATACTCGGCGCCATCTTGAAACAGGACACATATCTAGACACATATCTAGCTTTTTACACATCTGCACTGCTCTTACACTTTAGTTTAGAATGCAGTGCAGTGATACAAAGAGTGAAGCATCTGACTACTGCTGTTCTGAGACATCAGCACTCAAGGAACGTCTCTTGTCCAATCAGATTCGAGGACCGGAACAAACTTTTGTATATTGTGTAATAGCCATATTTATATAATTTTCTAAATAAAAATCTTAAAATGTTTTTGATAGACTTATCAAAATGTATTAAGCAGTATCACACAAGCAAAAGTGCTGTTGTGTTGAATGGTAGCTGATATTCAGTTCAACAGCACAATTGCAAGTGTAATATACTGTTACTTTAATACAACAGGTTTATGAAGAAATTCATATCTAGTAAAATGTAGTATCCTCCCAAATATGTTCATTTCTACAGAGAAATAGTATATATGAACAATTTCAGTCAGGATTTAGGCCTCATCACAGTACAGAGACTGCACTTATCAGAGTTACAAATTACTTGCTCTTATCATCTGATCGTGGCTGCATTTCACTTCTGGTGCTTTTAGATCTTAGTGCTGCATTCGACACAATAGATCACAATATTCTCTTGAATAGGATGGAGAATTATGTTGGCATTTGTGGAGTTGCATTAGCATGGTTTAGGTCCTATTAAGCAGACCGTTACCACTTTGTCTATGTAAATGGGGAATTGTCAAACCAAACAAAAGTATGGAGTGCCATTGGGATCAGTTTAGGGCCTTTGCTTTTCTCCTTGAATATGCTTCCCCTGGGAGATATTATCAGGAATCGTGGAATAAGTTTCCACTCTTATGTCGACGATACCCAACTTTATATTTCTTCAAAACCTGATGAGATTTCACAATTCTCCAAATTAGCAGAGTGTATCAATGAAAATAAATGATTGGATGGGCAGAAATTTTCTTCTACTCAATTCCGACAAAACAGAGGTACTAATTATTGGACCAGAAACCTCTAAAAATAAAATATAATTTGACTCTCGATGGATGTACTGTCCAACTCTTCAACAGCGAAGAACTTAGGTGTTATATTTGATTCATTACGATAGCAAAATTCTGGCCTGTTAATAGTTCCTAGAATATCAAAATCCACAAAAGGAGGTAGATCCTTTTCATATTTGGCTCCTAAACTATGGAATAGTCTCCCTAACACTGTTCGAGATGCAGACACACTCACTCAGTTTAAGTCTAGACTAAAGACTCATCTATTTAGCCAGGCATACACCTAATTTATCCTTCAACTCACAATTAGGCTGCTTCAGTTAGGTCTGTCGGAACCAGAAACAATTATCATGATCTATAACTCTGCAATAAATTGAATGGCATCTATGCTAATATTATTTTATTTGTTTCCCTGTCTCAACCTGGGGACTCCTATCCTGAGGTCACTAGAACCGGCTGGATCCAGCTCCATTCCTGCTTCGTGTTGGACTCCATTACTACGTGTTGCTGTGTGATGATGACTAATAGCAGCCGGTGCTAGCCAAACATCACTTCAGTCTATTACGATGGATTTCAGAGGATGAACTGATGCCAACTCCAACCATAAGACATGGGATACTTCATATGCCATTGCCTGAACCTTGGACTTAGGATAGATCTCACCAAAATTTCCGACCAGGTTGAACTGCGATGCACCTAACTGATCTCTGCCTACATCACCTCGGTCTAATGATGGACTACACTCTTGAAATGGAATACATAGATTATCAATTAATTGCCAAAAAAACCCTTCATCAGCCAACTAACAAGGACAATTGCATCTATGTGAACTTCTGCAGTTAATCCAGGATGGACTTCAAAGACATTAGTCATTAATGTTACAGTTCATAATCTTTGTTTTAAACACTGACCCTTAACACTTACTTAGTATAATAATTTTAAACCATGATTGAAGTCATATTGGCATTATATTCATGAAGTTAGCCAGAGGTTAACTGGCCCCCACAGTGAGTCTGGTTTCTCCCAAGGTTATTTTTCTCCATTAACCAACATCTTATGGAGTTTTGTGTTCCTTGCCACAGTCGCCTTCAGCTTGCTCACAAGGGTTATAAATACAATTATTATTTAATTACTTATTTTTAAACAATTCACATTCGTATTTTATCAAACTACACAATGATGACTCTAAGACATTATAGATATTAATGCCTGATCTTCTGTAAAGCTGCTTTGAAACGATGTGTGTTGTGAAAGGCTCTGTACAAATAAAAATGACTTGACTTGACTAGTAACTTACATTTTAGACTTATTGGAATGTTCTAAGTTCAAAACAAGTCAAGCTCAGTTAAACATTTTTAGCCTACTGTTGATTACCACAAAAATAATTTTGAGTGGTCCCTTGTTTATATATATATATATATACATATATATATATATATATGTATATATACAGGGTTGGGAGGGTTACTTTTGAAATGTATTCCACTACAGATTACAGAATAGATGCTGTAAAATATCATTTGTAACGTATTCTGTTAGATTACTCAAGGTCAGTAACATATTCTAAATACTTTGGATTACTTCTTCAGCACTGGTAGATTTTTTCACTTGTTTTGACTATAACAACTCTGCCAGTACAGTAAGACAAAATACACATTAAAAATACATTCTCTGAAAAACCTAAATATCTTATGCAGTGTTGTTTCTAAAACAAGATAAATCAAATTGATCTTGTTTTAAGGATTTTTAGATATTTTTACAGGAATACAAAACAAAAATTATTATCAAGAATATTATTTTTGCTCTAATATCAAAGGTCTTATTAGAAAAAAGAAATTATGATCCAACGTGAATTTTCTTGATAAAAAAATATGATCGTGCCTGGTAACATGTGCATGTAAAATGGCTAGAAATAGCATTTTAGCTTAGTGTAAAGCTGACAGTTTACACAAGGTTTATTTCTATTTCTTCTGCTCCAAACTTACTTCAAACGTACTTCTCTGTCTGCTCGTATGAATGTAACACATCATAAGAAAATGTTTCACTGCTGTTCAAATGCACTTTGGATCACATCATTTATATGTATACATTTTTCCATCTGAAAGGACTAAATATTAAATGAAACAAATGACAATAAAATGCAAAGTAATCTCATCAGTAATCAAAATACTTTTTAATGTAACTGTATTCTAATTACCAACTATTTAAATTGTAACTGTAGTGGAATACAGCTACTAATATTTTATATTTTAAATACGTAATCCCATTACATGTATTCCGTTACTCCCCAACCCTGTATATATGTAAAATTGTATATATATAAATTGCATCAATCGTGATTACAGTTGCTTACTTTGGAATGGAAGTGAATGGGGCCAGTATATAAGTGTTATAATTCACACTATTTTTAAAGTAAAGCCACAAGATGTAAACATTATACTCAATAACATGATTTATGTGTGATCAGATGAGGGATTTATTGCCGTGATGAGTTTACAGGGTTTATTTGGGTTATGTTGCCATGACAACAAAGTTGTAAAATTGGATATAACTTTACACATATAAGGATGGTAAGTGATATTATTACACTAAAATCCTATCATCATGTATAATGTTTATGTCTTGTGGTTATACTTTTGAAACAGTGTGTATGTCAATATTTATGGACTGGTCCTATTCACTTCCATTGTAAGTGCCTTACTGTGACTGCAATTTTTGTAAATAAATGAGCGACGAGTCAAATGTTTAATTTATTTATTTATTTATTTTTAATTTTTTTTTTGTGGTAATCAACATTATACCACAAATACGGTCAATTGAGCTTAACTTGTATTGAACCCAGAGTATTCCTTCAATATGGCCAGCTATTGTGATTATTTTTTGCTTCAGCAATGAAGATGGCTAAATCAAAATCAACTGTTGTGTGTCACCGAGCAACACACAAACAGAAAGCCTGTCTGCAACGCCGCAAACACAGATTTATGTGATATAAACAGTGAAGCATCCCTGTGCTGTTGTTCTAAATATCAGTACTCTTGGAACGCCACTTGTCCAATCAGATTAGATCACCGGAACTAAATGTTGTATTATTCTCTGGGAAAAAAGCTGCACTTACACTTTAAAGCACTTGTTTTTTTATGCAGTGCTAATGGTCTAACGCAGCTACTCCAATCTAATTTTGACGAATAAAAGCAAATGAGAGTCTCACTGCAAACTTGAGTGGCACTAATAACATTTACGTGAACCGAAATGTTGGTTTTGTGGTAAATCAAATCTCAGATTGATCAGTAAACACTCTCGCTAATGCGGTCGCTGAGGCTGAATTAAGAAAGACTGAGAGAGATTGCAAGGAAAGAGGGAGGGAGCTGTTTTTTCTCTTAAACTCTGATCAATATATCTGATGGCCTCTCTTCACTCCTGCTTCTGTTGTTCTACACTAATGAAAGGATGCATACAAACAAGAAGAGCAAACTAGCAAAAGATCCTAGCCAGGGAAGATACCCTAATTATTTAATGTAAATAAAAATAAGACTTTGAGGGACGGAGTCACAGTCCATTCAATATGTTGTACTGTCGTGTAGCTAACTGGTTGTTGATCATTCAGCTGACGAAACTTTAAAAATATCTTCTTGTCCACTTTAAATTTGTGTAAAGATATTGACATTTTTGCTGGCTGAACAATAGACATTCAGGTATACAACAGTACATCCCACACTACATTCATCTGTTTGTTTTTCATTCGCATAAAAGGAAATATGTCTTGTATTCCTAGGGGTCTTGTCAGGTATACAACAGTATGATGTATTAAACAGACTGTTGCTATATCCAAAAATGCATATTTCTCTACCAAATAGTATGACAAAAACAATACGCCAATGTAGTAGTTATTCCGAATCCTCAGTATTCATTAGACAGTAAGCGAGAAATACCCATATGACCTACTATTTCTGGCGAGATTCTGAAGTGTGGATCGGGAGCTGAGGAGACGTCATGTTCAAAATGCTGGATTAAAAAAAATGGTGGAGAACCATGAGTCAGGCTGCCCTTTTCAATTGTAAGTGTTATATATAGTTCCAAGAAAGCTTTTCCTTATGCTTAAATGGTTCTTGTTTAAAGGGGTCATGACATACTTTAAAAAAAAAAAAAAAAATTGTATTTTTATTTTTTTTGAATAACCTGAGGTCTACTGATAATGTCAGTGAAGTTTATTTTTGCACCAAAACAGTCATAATTTAGTAATGTATGATAATGTTCCACCCTGTCTCTGGCCCTTTGACTGAAACCCTTGGTTTTGGCCTAAGTGCCTCCTTAAAATTTCAACATAAACTCCAACTGTTATGATTGGCTAACATTGTGCAGCCCCTCGAATACAGCCATATTTGAAACTCAATCGGACGAGAATGAACAGGCTCCACAACATTATAAACCTAAATTTCAGGGTTTACACATAACACACATCCAACACATTGCATCCAAATATATTAAACTGTTAACTCAAGCACAGCAGCACCATAAACTATTAAACAGCCATGACATTTGAAATATTCATGGTTTTGCTATTGGGCCCAAATGTTTTTAACTATCCCTTCCTTTAATAACAGTTCCTTTGCAAAGCTTGAATCCTCACAACGAACATACATACTATAGTCCAAAGCAGGATGAACAAGATGCGCACACATACAGTATTATCCTGCACTGAGGCGCACATCGCCAGAAACTCATCAAAGCGGTCAAAGATGTCCATCTAGTGCAGAGGTGCCCAAACTTTTTCCTACGAAGGGCCAAAAATCAATCTTGATTGAAGGCCGTGGGCCAAAAGAGAACATTGCAACTCCTTCAAGCCAATTTAATAAAACAATGAACATTAGTCAGAGATATGAAGTGGTTAATGTTCTGTAAAACTATTATTGTATCATTAATAACATTTTATTTAACACATCCAAAAATTATTTTTGTTAATATTATTATTAACTACATTGTAGCATTTGATCATTTTAGTGCGTGAGCATGACACCGAACTGATGCAAAGCTTGAGAAGTAGAATGCCCCTCTGTGCGTGTTTATGGTGCAATGATGTTAACAGCTTTGTTGATTATAAACAGGAACGATATAGTTTTAACGCGTCGCTCGCTTATGGAGAAGTGGTATAACACCATTTGCACGTTGAATTAACAGGTTTAGAAAGGTTTATACATCTATAACATCTTAAGTTCAGCATCTATGCGACAAAGCACTTTTTCACTGTGCGCGCTCACCCTGCTGACAGCTGCATGAGAGAAAGAAGGAGAGACAGAGCATATTTATTTACACAGCATCTGAAATTACAGTTTGATACAAAAACAATTTTATTGATTTGATTTGTTCATCTGTATCTATTGGTTTACTAATTTGCAGTTGCACTGTAAAGTGAATAAAAGTGTGTGGGAATGTCCCGCATTATGAACGTTGAAATTGCAGAAATTATTAAAATTGTGCACAATAACCGTAATCCAGCGCCGAATTTCAGGCTCTGCAAACTCTTTTATATTAAAATATTAAAGCTGCCCTGATTTCCCTCCTTTATAATTTCATTATACAAAAAATAAATAAAAATAAATAATAATAAAAATAATAATAATAACATTACTCTGCAATCTGCTAAATTAATGAAATGAAAAGCATTTTCTTTCTCACTCTTGTCATATACTTCAAGGTGGGCCAAATCCAAGGTCATCAAAGTTGGCCCGTGGGCCCTAGTTTGGGCATCTCTGATCTAGTGCATGTTTACATATACCAACAATTAAAAATAGTGCAGGTGGGTGCAGGAAGGTATCCAGGATGCATTTGTGCTCAAAACAGCAAGACCAGGAGCAGCTGAATAAAACAGAATCTGGTCTTCTTTTCAGAGTTGTAACTTGACACAGCGTCTTTTAAAAAGCGGCGGGAGAAACAACAACGGTCAAAGACGTCTGTCTAGTGCATGTTTATATACAAAAATAATTCAAAAAGTCCATATGGTTCCCTTTTGGTGTTAGCCACACTAGGCCTGTGTGTCCTGCTCTCTCTCTGTTTATGAACTGAGCGCCAGGGGTGCGATGATTTAAAGTAGGCATCTATGATGTTGCTGTAGAGGGGTCATGAATTAATAGGCCCCCAAGTGATGTAGGGAAGTCAAGGAAGTAGAGAATGATGCATTTTGGCAGCTAGGTTTCAAGAAATGCTTTTATTGCACTGGGGATTAACTTTTGAGTTCTGAAATTTACAGTATGTTTTTTATAGTAGAATGACCTCTTATACTGTCTGTCAAAATATCAAGGCCAGTTTGATTCCTCATGACATGACCCCTTTAATAAAACCAGAGTAAATAATTTTCGCAGTTGTTGTTATTACGTCATATACAGGTTTTTTTGTGTGTCAAACAGGGATCTGTGATATGTAAAAAAAAAAAAAAATCTGTTATGTGATGCTACAGCACTACTCGCTGGAAAACGCTTTACAGGAAAAGCTACACTTTTGTGAAAATAGCTGATCTAATGTCAGGCTACTGAAAAATTTAATTTTAGTTAAAAGTGTTGCTACTTTTAGTTAACTACTCCCCAACACTGATTCATCAAATGATGTTCAAATGAAAAAGAATAACATTATAACTGGGCATATATCTAGATGCACGGTGCAGTCAAGCACACTATCAGCATTTTAAAGAGCTGATTCAGGTGTCTGGACCTTATGTTGATAGTCAAAAGTCAAGCTCTGCGAGACTACCTAGACTTTGTTCTAATGCTCAAGCAACACTTACCACAAAGTACACCGCTATGATTCAGGGTGATTCCTTGGTAAATGACACCCCACCTAAGTCTTCCAACTCACATATGGTTTGAATGCTGTAGTCAGAAGTGAATTGAGAGCTGATGAGAGACAGTGGTATCTCAGAGTTCTCAGTAAACCCACAAAGTCATTGGCAAATGTGAGTAATCAGGACCAGGTGATGCGGGGAGTGACTCCTGGTCCATCAGACACGTGGCTCTGGACCACATTGCTGAGATTTTCTAACCAGCCTCCCAAGGTCCTTCATCGGAACGTGATTTACAGATGTGTGTTTAACGGCACAGACTAACAATATATTACTCACGTTAAACGCAGACAGTGTAATTAATGTTGGCATGAGTCTAATGAAGAATTGCTGAATGGAACACGCATTATGATGAAATACAGGGATGGACTCTGTGGCCTAATTCTTCACTTTAGAGCCTTGAAAGTGCCCATTTCAAGATTTAGTCATTGAATGTGTTTTTGTGTATCCAAGTTTTCCTGTGCAGTTAATCACCTCTGTGAAATAAATCTACCATCAGCTTTGTTTTATGAGTACATGGACTGTTGGCTTACCACTTGTTTTAGACTCTGTAATGTGTGTAGGACTCAGTTACTCCAATCAGAAATTAGCTGGACTGATAAACCTACTATGTATACTATAGTATGCTCTCAGTTGGGTTCTCGTATGATCAATTTCACCTCATGAGAAATAATCAAAAACATGATTTTTAGAACTGGAAGTTATTTTTTTCAACAATCTCTTTAATATTACGTCAATATATGTTTTAATTCTGCTGTTTCAAATTTTTCATGCAAATAAATTTCTGGGCTCAAGAATACGGATGACCCGCTGGCTCGGGCCAGTGCTGTGATGTCACTGCATCTTATTTTTGTTCTTTATGCAGTATTAGGCATTGAAATTTTTGTTTGATTTTTGTTGCGAATTCTGACAGTTTTAGCATACAGTTTTGTCTAAATTGCAAGACTGACTTGTGATTGTCTTGGAAGCATCATTGAAATGGGTAATGTCTTACACCATTTGCCATAATTTTACAGCAAAAGTCTGATTATGAATGTATAGCTCATAGAATATAGCTGTATAACAGAGTGAGAAATTAACAGGACCTCAGGGCAAAAATGCCACCAAAATTGACAAAAGTACCCCCGAACTTCAAAATATGTAGGTTTTTGTTTTATTTATTTATTATTACATCTGGTATAGTTCTTAAAATTTGATTTTAGGTTTAGTTCAAACATTGCAATATTCATTTGAACAGTTTAATACTGATTCCTAAAATCCCAATACTGAACTTTTAATCTATGCCTGTTTTCAGTGGATACGTGAAACATTCAATTCCAGGGGGCAAATATTGCCCCTTTAATCGAAAAGCTAATTTTTGTTACTGCTGATTAATCACCTTATTGAAAATGATAAACCTACTACTTTTTTGGGGTAAAGAGTAGGCCTAATGTTAGTAAATTTAACATTTAATTAAAAATATGCTTAGTTTTTTAGTTTTTTATTTTATACATTGCTTAAAATAAACTGTATTATTTTTGTGGTCCGGACAGTGAATTTAGACATGTATTTTTGTATATTTCGGTTTTTGGTTACAAATGATATTGGATACAACCTAACATAATTGGTGCTTGCAGTGCAAAACTCACCACCACAATGTTAGAGTGTAGTGGGTGATTGCCAGGGCATTGCTATGCTTTTGCTAAAGTGTTCTGAATTGTTGCTAGGGCATTGCTATGCCTAAGTCTCTAGGTATGGCTCAGGTAATTTCTTCAGTGCAAGTCTATGATAATTTGTTTCCCATTTTATCATCCACCAGGCAAAAATCATAAGTCTGATTCAAAAATACTATTACATCTGGGTCATTCTCTATCAACTCAAACAGAGGTCCCTGGCTCAATATGTACTGTTATCGTCACTACAACTATGGAAAAACAACACAAACATTTGATTTGAGTCTTTGAGGCATACTTTTGAACTTGTGACCATTTATGTGTAGATTTACAAAGATGTGATGAAATACATCACCATTTTTAAGATAAATATTTTGGGATTATAATGCAACAGCTAACGGCAAAATCAAACAAACAGAAGAGAAATAAATCACAACACTGGCACAATATTTTTGTGCACATTTCTGCTTGGTGTGCGAATGTCATTTGGGTTCTCTGTGTCCTTAGAAGAAGTTTTAAGTGGGTGGTTTGAAGGCCAACTACGGGTGCAGATATATTTCTGGTTTTGCTGTGGGTTAGACACTCCCAAGCTCCTCACCAGAACTATGCAGATCATGGCCACACCGTAGAGTAGATGATTAACAGCATTACACCATGACCTATTGAGGTCTGTCCTTTTCCTGTTGCTTGAAAGTAATCTAATAGCAGTATTAATTGAGTTTTCTCATTGCTTGTAATAAGAATCTCCTGCTTTTTTAATCACATTTAATCTTTGCTCAATGGATTGGCGTAGTGCACTTGGCTAAACAGTAAAAAGAAGTCTGAATTCCAAATGCCATCGGAAGTGAGCAGCAAAAACAGTAAAGTGCTGTTTAGGCACATTTTAAGCATTGCAAACTGTAACCATCCTGTTTTTAAAGGAATGGCAGCTTTATTGCGCTGTGACAGGCAAACTGACATGGTACGCGCTGTCCTGTTGACCTTGTTTGAAACTGGCCAGCGTGTTTAGTCATGCATTAGGAAGAGGGACTTTTAAGAGCTATCCGATGCTTGCGGTACAGTGTGGACACAGTGGGCTTTTTTAGGCGTTCCTTAGGATGTGCACAATAATTTTACCATTTACTGTGGTTGTGATGGTGTACTGCCACTGTTATATTCATTTGGAATGTACCATTCTATTTTTGTGTAGACCAACTCAGAGTTGGGTTGTGAACTGCATAACTCTGTAGCATGTAAAGTACATTAAACCCAAAAAGTATTTGGACACTTAAGCCGCATTTAAAAATGTGCAAATATCCATCCACAATTTATTAGGGCTGTCACTCAATTAAAAATTTTAATCGGATTAATTGCATTATTTATAATTGCTGCTATTTTTCACTTATATCAATATTTACTGTGAAAGACTCCCAAATAAATATAATTTAGTACATAATATATATATATATATATATATATATATATATATATATATATATATATATATATATATATATATATATATATACACATACAGTATACTGTCCATAGTTAACATACCGAACTACACCTGTGGTTACTCTGCTAGGACATATTTGTGAACATGAGGGGACCTGACTTCATACATACACTAAAAATCCCCTTGACACCAGTTGTTTTATCATTGCAAATAACTCAGAAAAGTGAAGTTAATTCTGAGAAAAGAACTGAAAAAGTGTGATGTGAAAAGACATGATTTGTTTCTGTTTGTAGATGCCACATGGTCTGATACAGTATTTTGTTATCTATGCAATGAAAGTCATACATTTTTAAGTGTGACTTAAGTGTCCAAAAGTGTCAAAACACTTTTTAGGTCCACTGTAGCTGTTTTAAGACCTCTTGGACATTTAATGTTGTTTTAAATCCAGTGTAAAATAATAATAAAGCAGTTTACATTTTCTAAAGGAATTTTAAATACATCTTTTACCCGTTTTTTTCACGTTCACAGGCAGTGCCAAAAAAAAAAAAAAAGCAGCATTCCATGCAGCACTGATGTCTGTTTTTAATATTAAGAGACATGAGTTTGATATTTTGAAACATACCAAAATAAGCAGTATTTCTATATAACTGAATCCTGCCAATGGAACGAGCACAATAAGCCGTTCACTTCCACCACCAGAAGCTATTGGTGTTTATTTATCTGGACAGAAAATATCTAGGGTATTTCTGCATTAACTGACACCCTTCAAAATATTTAATGGAATGGCACCAAACAGAAGAAACTTCAAAGGGCCTCCATTATTGCTAATACTAGTCTATATTAAAATTGTCAAGCTGTTAGCTGATATCAATCACTTCAACTTAAAGAATTCAAGGGGAAAAGATGAGAGAGAGAGAGAAAGTTGAATTCTTGTCCTTCTAATGGTGCATTACAAGCCCTCAGTGAATGTAGCTTACACAACCAAACATTATGCTACAAATCCAAAACGTTGTAACTATGCTAACACGGAAATGTCTTTTTTTACCATAGAAAATCTGAAACGTTTAAATTATTACTTTCTTACTTCTGCTGAACACAAACAAAGATTTTCATAAAAATATCTCAGCTCTGTTGGTCCATACAATGCAATTGAATGGTGGCCTGAACTTTGAAGGTCCAAAAAGCACATAAAGGCAGCATAAAAGTAATCAATAAGTCTCCAGTGAGATATGATAGATGTGGGTGAGAAACAGATCAATATTTAAGTCCTTTTCTCTATAAATTCTCCTCTCTGCCCAGTAGGTGGCGATACGCTCAAAGAATGTGAATTGCCGAAAACAACAGAAGAATGTGAAAGTGAAATTAAAAGTGGAGTTTTATCATGAAAAATGACAAATATTTATCTGTTTCTCACCCACACCTATCATATTGCTTCTGATGACATGGATTTAACCACTTATTGATTACTTTTATACTGCTTTTATGTACTTTTTGGAGCACATTGGTAAAGGGTATAGTTTGTTCATTTACTGTACAGTCTTTACTGTAATTGAATTTTTTTTTGCTTCAAATCAAAGTTTGTAATGTTGTGGTACACCTTGGAGCTGGTTGTTTTGGTTCACGGCTTGGAACTGTCTATAAAAATAATTTTTTAAAATCCCTATAAAGAAAATGAATGTGAAAAATATTTCTGGAACCAAAGCCACTGAAAAAGTGCGTGATCACTGTCACACTCTGTTGAATCCACAGCTTTCGATTGTCTGAATTAGAACAGGGTGAATATAACAAATGACCATAAGGTGTTGACAGACTTTGATATAGGCCATAGACATTTGCAAAGAGAACTTTTTAATGAGGTGCGCCGTTCATACGCTGAAAGCCCCATAATCGCATTATTCTATAATGCCCCCATGATGCAAAGAAATCCGTGCTGCCTCAAAGAGGCACCATTACTCCAGCCGTTGTCATTGTGGAGAGACTGTGGGTCCATTTTGGCAGTTCCGCTTTGTTTGTTGTGTTCGTTTCTGTCAACTCTGTGGAAATACTGCATCAGGCATCCTCTTCATTCTGTGGCTGCAGTCTTGATCATTGTCAGTTTAATTCCAACCAAATCTGGCTTCATGGAACTAATTTAAATGTGTATCATTTCATATTTTTAAAAAATCTGTCATCCCAAATATGTAAATGTTTAAGAGGCAGCAGTCTCTGCTTGACTCTGAGTAAGATGGCTTCAATAAACTTGAGTGTCAAGTATGCTTGATTTATTTGAAGTGGAGGGGAAGACTTTAATATGAGACACATGTTTTCAATAGATAGCTGACGTTTGAACTGATAAATCACCCGAAGATGTAGAACGGCAATACAGCAGGCAGCCAGTGATTTGTAAGTAATATAGGGCAGGCATACAATACTCTATTTCAGATGAATCACAGGCAATTTTTCCTATTCGTTACAGTTTAGATTTTTCATCCCATCAAGACTGCGTGCAATCTGGAGAATAATTACAAAGTACATTGGATGCAAATCCCTGGCGACCACAGGCTTTCGTCTGATTATGATGGGGGAGAAACACTACAATGATCATAGAAAAGCAATAAGTGATTATTATACTGAACGAAAAATACAGTGCAAAGTAACTGCATTTATTATTACTGGGTAAACGGATCACATAATGGCTATAATAAAATACTGAAAAAAAAAATAGGCCTGGTTAAAATCAGTTGGTGTAGTTTCTTATATGAGCTGAATCTTAATGTCAAGAAATATTCTTTAAAAAAAAAATAATAAAAAAAAAAAAAAAAAATATATATATATATATATATATATATATATATATATATATATATATATATATATATATATATATATACACACCGATCAGCCACAACATTAAAACCACCGGCCTAATATTCCCTAATATAGCCCATCTGGCACCAACAATAATGCCATGGTCAAAATCACTGAGATCAAATTTTTTCCACATTCTGATGATTGATGTGAATATTAACTGAAGATCCTGACCTGTATCTACATGATTTAATGCACTGCATTGCTGCCACATGATTGGCTGATTAGATAATCGCATGGATGATTGTTGGTGCCAGACGGGCTGATTTGAGTATTTCTGTAACTGCTGATCTCCTGGGATTTTCACACACAACAGTCTCTAGAGTTTTCTCAGAAAGGTGCAAAAAACAAAAAACATCCAGTGAGCAGCAGTTCTGTGGACGGAAACGCCTTGTTGATGAGAGAGGTCAACAGAGAATGGCCAGACTAGTTCGAACTGACAGTGATTACAGTAACACAGACAACCACTCTGTACAACTGTGGAGAGAAGAATAGCATCTCGGATGCGGGTTGGTGCTGTTTTGGTGGCACGAGGGGGACCTACACAATATTAGTCAGGTGGTTTTAATGTTGTGGCTGATCAGTGTATATATATATATACTGTGTGATAGTATTATATATATATATATATATATATATATATATATATATATATATATATATATATATATATACATTACCGGTCAAAAGTTTTGATACACTTACTCGTTCTTTATTATAATTTTTTTTACATTTTAGAATAATAGTGAAGTCATCAAAACTATGGAATAACATAAATGGAACTATAGGAATTATGTTGTGACTAAACAAAATTTAGACTAACTATATGTTAGTTTTATAATGAAATAAATTAATATAGTGGCACAATTATATGTTTGTCTACAAAACTAATTTCAAACATTTAAACATACGCCTTCAGATCAAAAGATTTTTAAGATCATGTGAAACATTTCAGTCAAGTGTTTCAAAACTGTTGACTGGTAGTGGGGGAACTCCTTCAATACTGTTCAAAAAGCATCCCAGGGTGATACCTCAAGAAGTTGGATGAGAAAATGTCAAGAGTACATGTCTGCAAATTCTAGGCAAAGGTGACTACTTTGAAGATGCTAAAATATGACACAGTTTTGATTTATTTTGGATTTTGTTTAGTCACAACATAATTCCCATAGATCCATTTATGTTATTCCATAGTTTTGATGACTTTACTGTTATTCTAAATGTGAAAAAAATGAAACAATGATAATAAAGAATAAGTGTTTAAAAAATTTTGACCGGTAGTGTATATATATATAGAGAGAGAGAGAGAGAGAATTTTCTATATTTATATATATATATATAAGCAGTTAATTTAGATGTTACTACATGAACCAAATTTTTTTTAGATTACCTTAAAAAGAAGAAGAAGAAGAAGAAAAAAATTACTTTGCATTTTATTGTCATTTGTTTTATTTAATATTTAGTGCTTTCAGATGGAAAACATTTATACATATAAATGATGCGATCCAAAGTGCATATGAACAGCGGTGAAACACTTTCTTATGATGTGTTACATTCATATGAGCAGACAGAGAAGTACGTTTGAAGTAAGTTTGGAGCAGAAGAAATAGAAATAAACCTTGTGTAAATTGTCAGCTTTACACTAAGCTAAAATGCTATTTCTAGCCATTTTACATGCACATGTTACCAGGCACGATCATATTTATTTTTATCGAGAAAATTCACGTTGGATCATAATTTCTTTTTCTCTAGTAAGACCTTTGATTTTAGGGCAAAAATCGTATTCTTGATAATAATTTTTGTATTGTTTTCCTGTAAAAATATCTAAAAATCCTTAAAACAAGATCAATTTGATTTATCTTGTTTTAGAAACAACACTGCATAAGATATTTAGGTTTTTCAGAGAATGTATTTTTAACATGTGTATTTTGTCTTACTGTACTGGCAGACTTTTTATAGTCAAAATAAGTGAAAAAATCTACCAGTGCTGAAGAAGTAATCCAAAGTATTTAGGTTACATTACTGACCTTGAGTAATCTAACGGAATACGTTACAAATGACATTTTACAGCATGTATTCTGTAATCTGTAGTGGAATACATTTCAAAAGTAACCCTCCTAACCCTGTATATATATATATATATATATGTATGTATTTTTTTTTACAGTGTGTGCACAGTTGACAGTAAAAAGAAGAGTGGCAACACTGTTTATTCTTTATGCCTTTATTAACAACACAATGACGGAGGATAGTTATTTGATACCTAACCTAAGGCAACAAAATAGTGTGAAAAAAATTACATTTACTTATGTATGTTTAAATTAATAATTTTCTCTCAGTTTCATTCATTGAAGGTATTCATTGCAAAGAATGCTGCCAGCATTTTGATATAGGGTGTAACTTCTGGTTGTATATATATTTAATAATAATATTAATTATTATTATTAATTAAAATATTTGATGTTGTAAGAAATAATGTGCATATCACCCTGTTTCCCTTAATTTATCTTTTTTTTATTACTCATAATTCTACCCTTTACATCAAATTTGAAGTGTCATCAAGTCATTCTGCTCTCATGAATACAGTACAGACTGTAAACAGGCCATCACATTTTCTGTGCTGTTCTCTGCTTCTTGTGTTTCACTGCAAAACAAACAAATGATTGTAGTCAAAGCCTGTTTGTGCAAAGCTGTGCCAAATCAAAAGCCACACACTAACAAACGCAGAAATTCACAAAACTGTTATGAATTACAGGGGTTTCCTCCATAGACAAAACACTGGCAGACTCTACAAAGCTCTGTGAGGTCTACCACACACTGGCTACTACAGAAATCTCCAGTACATGACCATTTATTGATACACAGCCATTCTACAGTATTGTGTATTGAGGGCACAGGGATAACAACATACTTGGCCCATGATTACGAGTTTATGCACGCAAATTATAGCTTACATGTGTTTTTTACAGGCATTTTGGTCCGTCGAACCTCTTTGGGCCAGATACAACATTGATCTTGATTAAAGCAATACAGTGTCCTTTAAATTAACAACTGGTATCATCTATTGATAAAATACCTCAAGATTATAGCATATAAATATGTCCACAACTTCTGCTGCCAAGCAGTGTGGCATGTCACATCTAATGTTAACAGTTTGATCTGTCTCTATAAACCAGAGTGTGAGGGTTTGTGTATGTGCGCCAGTCTTGGAACACCATATGTATGCAATGTAGAACGCTCAATATAATATGAGAACAGCCAGAGGCCATAATGTGTGGATATACTCTGTATATTTGTCTGTATAGATGTTAAACAATCAATACTTTTGCTTGTCTTTTTCAGCTGTCTAGTTAATGGATTTGATTTATGCATCTTAGCAAAATTTAATGTAGCCTTCCCTTTTAATACATTGCAACATTATAACATTTATACTTGGAATGTAAGAACAATAACTTTTTTATTCTCCAAAGAATAACTCATGCACCCTATACAGCAAAAAAAAAAAAAAAAAAGAAAAGAAAAAAAAAGAAATAAATAAATAAAGGTTCAGAATTTTCATTTTTGGTTGAACTATCCCTTTAAGAATGATTTATATCTCATATGAAAATAGATATAAACTCACTCCAATTTTAGCTGACTGTGTTTGGAGTCTCGGAACACATATTCAGATTTACAGCATGTTCATCCCGTGTTAAGTTTGAACAAGGCCACCAGCTGTGCCCTAGAAGGGTTTAGTGTTCGTTTTAAAGCAGGCAATGTATATTTTGATGCTCTTTTTCCTGAAACACTGAGTCAGACCATTTCTACAGTTTTCCAGCGTTTGTGCATAGTCACCGTTTCAGTGTTTATCTTAACTGGGTCTTTTGAAAGACAAATCTTGTAATGTTTCACTCTGTAAAATGGCCCGAAGTGCTTGAATATTAACTGCAGTTTGAGTGGAGATGAGATACTCATGTATATATCACTGGAACAGACTGGATACAGTGGATAAACACAACCATACCACCGCCATAACACACCAAACCGTGTATCCGACTCCACTACAGTGTGGGCAGCACACAGGGGCGACACGTGGGTGGCATGCATGGTTAATTTCCACACCTGTGTGTGGGTATTTCCTTAACCAAGAAGCCACATTGAAAAAGCTGCCCCAAAGCTATGTGCAAGGACAGGAAACTTACACCTAACAAACTTGTGTGCTATTTCTGGCTGTCTGACTGATTTTATAACCCACAGAAAAATGCTAATTCTGTCATCATGAAATCACCATTATGTAGTTCCAAACTACATGACTTTATTCTGTAGAATGCAAATTGAGAAGTTTAGAAGAATGTCCAAGCTGCTCTCTTACAAATAAAAGGGCTGGGTATTGATACAGATTTCCCGATTCGATTAGATTCTGATTCACAAGCTCTCAATTCGATTCCAGTTTCGATTCGATATCAATTCATATAGGTATGTTTCAGTAGTAATGTCCCTTTTGCTTACATATGAAAGAAACTCTTGCCCAGCTTATGCTGTTAATTATACAGGGGACCTTCTTACTGTGTACATTATGAAATAATAATTTTACTAATTTGATTTTATTAGTTTGTCATAATTTTGCTCACATTTTAGCTTTAAAAAAAAAAACAAATCCATGTATTAAATCAATAAATATGATAATACATTGTGTATATTATTTTTTGTTACCTGTTTATTGTTTAATAACATTATTTGTACTATTTACAGGTATTTACATTGATTTGTTGAAATGTGTTTAAAAAACGTTACTGTCTCTTTAAGAAAGATGGCATTTCTGTATACAGCATCTTTAATTGAGCACGTGTTAACGAGAGAGACTCCAACGGCTTTAGCTCATCTGTCCTATTTGTGATTACAATTAAATGTTTTCTTTTTTTTTTTTTTTTTTTTTTTTGACCAGCAACTGACTGAAGAGAACAGAAAGGGTATTAAAAGAGGCATTATTCAATGACAAATGGGTCTCGTGGATCTCGTCTTTGGACACACACACCTTACACAGAAAAACGTCTCGGTTACTGTCTCCCTGTTGGAGGGAACGAGACGTTGTGTCGATGTATTGACACTAGGGGTCACTCTTGAGAGCCCCGATCACCTCAGATCTTTGAGAAAAGGCCAATGAGAATTTTGCGAAATTTGCATGCCACTCCAGCGGACATACGGGTATAAAAGGGAGCTGGAATGCAGGATTCATTCAGGTTTTGTGCTGAGGAGCCGAGACACGGTCCCGGCCATTTCAGCGGCTAGTACAGCGTTGTGGCAAGAGGGACACAACGTCTCGTTCCCTCCATCAGGGAACGGAGGTTACGACAGTAACCGAGACGTTCCCCTTCTGTCACTCACTCAATGTTGTGTCGATGTAGTGACACTAGGGGTCCCTATGAAAAAATGCCACAACAGCTGAACTGTGTTACGTGAAGTGCCAATGCAGGTGCAAGCAAGCTGCTGCGTGCGTAATAGCAGGTGCATCAGACTGCACGTAACCTACCCCAACGCCCCAAAAGACGTCATGTAGTTCCCCACATCCCTGATGGGGGGAAGCGACGTAACTAGCATGGGACCAGGCCGTGCCAGCTGCGGCCTTTTCTCTCTATGTTTTCTCTCCACAGAGTATTAGATTCAGCTGGGGCCATCTAACGCTATCATACGCATTGGGGAAGGTGTTCTTTTCCTTTCCTATTCTTTCAGGGGGAAAAGACCCCGCGGAGACCACATCCTGCCCAAAAGGGGAGGTCAACATGTGGCAATACGACACATGGGCTCAGCAGCCGCACATGGAAGAGGAGCAGTGGTAGGTCCCGCTACGAAAAGGGGGGGGGATCTCTACAAATGCAGCAACCGGGGGCAGAGAGAGTTCTTCCCAAGGGAGAGGCGGGTCCACTGACAGGGAGACCATACCACGGAATATACATCACAAGGGTTACCGGAGTAATCAGCAACTGTGGAGCACCTATCCCAGTACAGGGCATATTAGACCCTGTAGTGGGGCTGGCTGCGAATTCCTCCGCCGAGTTCGCGAACCATAGGGCTAGGAAGGAAGGACATCCACGGTCCACGATTTCGTGAACTCGACAGGGGGTAAAAGCGCATGTTTTCGCCTCAGGGGAGGGGAAAGGCGCTATACACAAGCGAGACACCCGGCCAGCTGTTCTGTATTACCGAACTCTACTTGTTCGTACCTGAAAGAACAAGGGATGAAATCGGCTCAACCCGGAGATTGTAAAATCTTGTGAAAGTATTTGGTGTTGCCCAGCCCGCTGCTCTGCAGATGTCTGCTAGAGAGGTGCCATTGGCCAGTGCCCACGAGCACGCCACACTCCTTGTAGAGTGTGCTCGAACCCGCAAGGGGGCGGGCACGGCCTGGGTTTGTTAGGCCAATGCAATGGCATCCACGATCCAGTGGGCAAGCCTCTGTTTGGAGATGGCATTCCCTTTCCGCTGTCCACCAAAGCAGACAAAGAGCTGCTCAGAGCGTCTAAAGCTCTGCGTGCGATCCAAGTAGGTTTGAAAAGCATGCACCGGACACATCAACGACAGGGCTGGGTCTGCCTCCTCCCGGGGAAGCGCTTGCAGGTTCACCACCAGATCCCTGAAGGGGGTCGTGGGAACCTTGGGCACATAGCTCGGTCGGGGTCTCAGGATCATGTGAGAATCTGCCGGACCAAACTCCAGACAAGTGTCACTGACAGAGAACACTTGCAGGTCCCCCACCCTTTTGATGGAGGTGAGCTCAATCAGGAGGGCCGTCTTTAAGGAGAGGGCTTTCAGCTCAACAGAATCTAGTGGCACAAATGGGGCTCTCCGAAGGCCCAGGAGTACCACGGTGAGATTCCATGAGGGGAAGAGGTATGGCCTGGGGGATTAAGCCTCCGGGCGTCTTTGAGGAACCTGATGATCAGGTCGTGCTGTCCAAGGGACTTACCGTCGACTGCGTCATGGTGAGCCACTATAGCGGCTACATAAACCTTCAAGGTGGAGGGGGACAGCTACCCCTCCAGACTCTCCTGCAGAAATGAGAGCACTGACCCGACTGCGCATCTCTGGGGGTCTTCGGCTCGGGAAGAACACCAATTTGCGAATAAGCGCCACTTTAGGGCATACAGCTGCTTGGTAGAGGGAGCTCTGGCTTGAGTGATCGTGTCTACGACTGCTGGTGGTAGACCACTTAGACCTTCTGCGTCCCATCCAGGGGCCAGACATGGAGATTCCAGAGGTCTGGGCGCGGATGCCAGAGGGTGCCCCGTCCCTGAGAAAGAAGGTCCTTCCTCAGGGGAATCTGCCAGGGAGGTGCTGTCATGAGGAGCTTGAGGTCTGAGAACCAAGTCTGAGTGGACCAGTATGGGGCCACGAGGGTGACTTTTTCCTCATCCTCCCTGACCTTGCACAGGGTCTGTGCAAGAAGGCTCACTGGGGGGAATGCGTATTTGCGCAGCCCCCGGGGCCAGCTGTGTGCCAGTGTATCTGTCCCGAGGGAGGCTCAGGGAATACCAGAGCAGGCAGTGGGAGGATTCCCGGGAAGTAAACAGGTCTACCTGTGCTTTGCCGGATCGACTCCAAATCAGCTGGACCACCTGGGGTTGGAGTCTCCACTCTCCGCTGAGCATTGCCTGCCGTGACAGTGCGTCCGCTGTGGCATTGAGGCTGCCTGGGATATGAGTGGCCCGCAGCGACCTCAGCCGCTGCTGACTCCAGAGGAGGAGATGGCGGGCGAGTTGCTACATGCAAGGAGATGGCGGGCGAGTTGCGACATGCGACGAGAGCCTACGCCACCTTGGTGATTTATATATGCTACTGTCACTGTGTTGTCGGACCGGACCAACACATGCTTGCCCTGGATCAATGGCAATAGCCTCCACAGGGCGAATAGTACAGCCAGCAACTCTAGGCAGTTGATGTGCCAACCCAGTCGCGGTCCTGACCAGGAACCGGCAACTGCGAGCCAGTTGCACACGGCGCCCCAGCCCAGTTTGGAGGCATCTGTGGTGACCACGACACGTCTGGACACTTGCTGTAGGGGAACTCCTGCCTGTAGAAATGCAAGGTCTGTCCAAGGGCTGAATAAGTGGCGGCAGAGAGGCGTGATAGCTACGCGATGTGTGCCGTGGTGCCATGCCCATCTCGGGACTCGAGTCTGAAGCCAGTGCTGAAGTGGTCTCATATGCATCAACCTGAGTGCCGTGACTGCCGCTGAGGAAGCCATATGCCCCAGGAGCCTCTGAAAGTGTTTCAGTGGAACTGCTGTCCTCTGCCTGAATGACTTCAGGCAGTTCAGCACCAACTGCGTGCACTCGCTTGTGAGACTTTCGTGAAGACGCAAGGGGACACGGACAGGCCGAAGGGGAGGACCTTGTACTGATACGCCTGGCCATCGAAAGCAAACCGTAGGAAGGGTCTGTGTCGAGGTAGAACCGAGATGTGAAAGTATGCGTCCTTCAGGTCTACCGCCACGAACCAATCTTGATGCTGGACGCACGCCAGAATGTGTTTCTGCGTTAGCATCTTGAACGGGAGTTTGTGTAAGGGCCAGTTCAAAACTCGCAGGTCCAAGATTGGCTGCAACCCACCGCCTTTCTTTGGTATGATGAAGTAAGGGCTGTAGAATCCTTTCCCCATCTCGGGTGGAGGGACAGGCTCTTGCGTAGAAGGGTCGCGATCTAAGCACGCAGGGTGGCGGCATTCTCACCCTGCACTAAAGTAAAGCGGATGCCGCTGAACCGGGGCGGGCGCCTGGCAAACTGAATCGCGTAGTCGAGTTAGATGGTCCTGGCCAGCCACCACGACAGATTGGAAAATGTAAGCCACGTGTCCAAGCTCCGGGCGAGGGGCACTAATGGGACGATCGCATCTGACGTACCTGGGGGTGGGGCCTCGTGGTGGGAGGGAGCAGGCAACACCACGTCGAGGAGTGTTGCTTTGACCTGAGGCGGCTGCACTGAGGGGGACCTCAAAGCACTTACCTTGCTCTGCGTACCCAGCATAGGGCGGGTTAGCAACTGAGGAGGAGGGCCTCTTGGGCCTCTTTGACCTTCGTCTCCCGGAGGGCAAGGTTGGTCGCCGAACGCAGCTCCTGCAGCACATCGGAATCAGGACTACCCACGTGCAGTTCTTTTAGTGCCTTGGCCTGGTGTACCTGCAGGAGGGCCATGGCATGCAGGGCAGAGGCGGCGTTTTGCGGGCACAGGCATCGCAACCGCCTGATCCACCTGAGGGACCTCCATGTACCTGTGGACCGCCCCGCCGTCTAGGGTAGTGAGAGCGGATGAACCCGGAAGTCTGTTTCGGGCAGCGAAATGTGCCCTCCATGACCTCGTGAGTTCGTCATGCACCTCCGGGAAGAAAGGAAGGCTGGAGGGTTCCAGTCCAACCCGACACTCACGGCGGCCCGGGCAGCTCTGCATCAGCCTCAGACTGGACGGGCAGACCCGAAGGTGGCAGCCCAGTCGAGTCCTCGGCATCTGACATCACCAGTGCACACTCCGATGCAGCAATCGAAGACTCATCCTGCTCGCGGGCCCCGAAAGAGATGTCAAGCCGGCCGTGAGGCGGGCTGGTCTGATTTTGGAACCGGACGGGAGCAAACGAGTGTGCTGGGGAACGGGAGGTCCGCAGGGAATTACCCGGCAAGACCGCACCCATTGAACTCCCCAAATCGCCTCCAGCACAAGCCGGGCTGGCCTCACACCCATGGGTAGAAGGCATAGCGCAGGGGGCGGCTAGAGTGGCTTTCCCTCGGAAGAAGGAAAGCCATGACCGCAACGTTGCCGTGGTCATATCCTCGCAATGAGAACATGAACCATCCACAAATGCTGCCTCAGTGTGATCGCTTCCCAGACATGTGAGGCAGCGCCTGTGGCCATCGGAGGCGGAGAGATAACGACCGCATCCAGGAATCACACAAAGACGGAAAGGCATCTTTAAAAAGTTGCGTCTTTAAAAAGACGTTCAACATCAATGTGTGTGCTCTAATAGAGAAAATATACTCTTTAGCAGGAATATACACTCTTTTAGCGCTGTCGAAGCGCCCAGGGCCGAAATCTGCACTCGTTGTGCAGAAGGAGAGAAAGCCGCTGGAAATGCGCCATATATCCAACAACATACGCTTCTTAAGAGGTGAATGGAACAGCAGTAGTATTCAGCTCGCTGATAGTACAACCGCTCGGCTCCGATGAAAAAATCTGAATTAATCCTGCATTCCAGCTTTTATACCCGTATGTCCGGGGGAGTGGCATGCAAATTCCACTCGCCAATTCTCATTAGTGACCCCTAGTGTCACTACATCGACACAACGTCGAGTGAGTGACAGAAGGGGAAATTAATTCAAGAATTGTCTGAAATCTAATTGAAAAAGTTTCCCTAAAGCGAGCCATAAACACAGCAAATTTAAGCCTAACAAACTTCAGAATAGAACAGATTCAGCTTATATTTACTCTTTACTCTTTTTTTGTCTTCTTTTAAATTTCCTTTGTGATGTGCATTATTTTGTTTAATGTGCTTTGTTTTTGTGAAGCATAAAGAATGTTTTAACATGCATTTAAAGGTTTAAAAAAAAACTTTGCAATTAACTCGTCCCATTTCTCTTATTTATTGCAAGTTAAAAACATTTTACAAGTTTGTTGGATGTGTTCTGTTGCTTTTACAATGAAGGAAAAAAGCGACGGAAGAATGCACTTTTGCAGTACACGAAGCGAGAAAACATGCAAAGCAAGACAAAGACTTTAATGTTCTGCTTTGGTGGCTGGTTCCCATCCTGGCTTATTTGTGCATATATTCACATAAAAACACAATTATTTTGTCTTTTTAAGAATGGCTGTAAATTGTCGCACACCAAGAAACCACCATTTAATGACATCTTCTTTTTGTTTTATTTTTGTTTTTGTACCCTTATTTTGAAGGTCTCTAATTAAAGCCTACAAGAGTGTCTTTAAATGTGGGTTTCTCCATCTTCAGATCATCAGGAAACAATTCATCACCTGCTAGCTGGTAGGAAAACCATTGTTTGAAATATTTTCCTATTTAAGGAATACTGGTAACGCACTTCTTCTTCTGCAATTAAACCCATGTTTTTAGAAAATATTTTAAATGTCATTAGATATATCAGTTAAACTGGAGGTCACACAAGGTCACACTTCTATGATACCATCTAGATGAATATATTTACATTGATCAGAATGTTTTTGTGCAAGGTAACTGTTTTCACCCTGCCTTTGATAGATACACATCTGGGCAAGCTGAGACTTTTGCCTGTTTCACTGTATGAAGCCATTCCAAACATTTAAGTCTGAGTATGTGCTTTTGCTGTGGCAAATTAGTCTGTCAATTTAGCCCGTGGGCTTTGTCAACTTTCTTGATGTCTGAAGCATCAAAATATCAGAAAATCACCTGAAATTGCATTTTAATACAAATGACATGTAAGTAGATTTCAAACAGTCATTAGCAGCATTCTTAAATTCATTAAAAGGATAGTTCACCCCAAAATGACAAATTCTCTCATCATTTACTCACCCTCATGCCATCCCAGATGTGTATGACTTACTTTCTTCTGCTGAACACAAGTGAAGAATTTTAGAGAAATATCTCAGCTCTGTTGGTCCAGTGAATGGGAACCAGAACTTTGAAGCTCCAAAAATCACATAAAGGCAACATAAAAGTAATCCAAATTCCAGTCTTCAGAAGTAATATGGTAGGTGTGGTTGAGAAACAGATCAATATTTAAGTCCTTTTTTACGCTAAATCTCCACTTTGACCAGCCCTCCTATACGCGATCACAAGAGGTCTTCTTCTTTGCTGATTCACATTGTTCATGCATATCGCCACCTTCTGGGCAGGGAGAAGAAAGAAAAAAGTGAGGGAAAAAGGAAAGGAAAAGAATAAATATATAATATTTGCACAACAGCCCACTAGGTGACGATATACACGAAGAATGTGAAATCGCCAAATAACAAGAAGACCCCTCATGAACAAACATAGGAGGGTGGTCAAAGTGGAGATTTAGAGTACACAAGGACTTAAACATTGATCTGTTTCTCACCCACACCTACAATATCACTTCTGAAGACATAGATTGAACAACTGGAGTCTCCTGGATTACTTTTATGCTGCCTTTATGTGCTTTTTGGAGCTTTAACGTTCTGGCCACCATTCACTTGCATTGTTTGGACCTACAGAGCGGACATATTCTTCTAAAAATCTTCGTCTGTGTTCTGTCTATCTATAATATTCATATGTACACCTCACTAAAATGTCTCATGAGATAATAATCATAATCTTATGTTGCATGGCATTGTGAATTCCATAAGTAAAGGAAAACAAGAGATCCAAACCAGATCCAAACATTGACAAATATGAAAGGGTTTATTACATGCCAAATAAATAAATAAATGGATGTGAAATATTGATTTCATTTGAAATAGTTTTATTATGTGCGATGAAAGAAACCACAGAGTGATACAAATGAAATGCAACTAGCAAAGCTATGTAGCAAACTGGTTGGCTGGGACAGTTGTCAGTTATACAGTTTTGTGGTCATTATACAAAAATATTTAACCAGAGAACCAACTAATCAGAGTCTAGTATTCCAGACAGTCAATGTAAAAATCATTCAAATGAAATGGGGTAGGAACCCGGCATGTGAGATTAAAAAAAAAAAAAAAAAAGTGTTGCTTGTGAAAGAGAATGTAATATATTATCTGCATGGAAGATCTGCACCACCAGCATTCCACAAAGAACTCATAACCTCATTATAAAATCATAAGCCTCTTTAAATATTGGCAGAAACAAGCCGCACTGTGCAGGAATGAACATGCATGTGTATATCAACAGATTTAAGAACCTTATTATTGCATCATCAGCCAGACACAACAGTGTCTCATCACAGAACTTTAGACACAGCCGAGCTACTATTAAATGGATCAGATGATACAACAATCTCTGGCTAGCAGTATAACCAGAGTTAGAGTTCAGCTATTTTGTTCTTGTTACCACACAATGTCATACATTATGTGTTAAAAATGATAAAATGATACAATTTAAATCAGACCATAATGAGTGATTGAGATAATATACATTTACCCTAATTAATCTCATTAGGGGTGGGAACCCAGAAGCATTTTCTATTCAGAATGGGTTCAATAAAAAAACAAACAAAAAAAAAAACAACAAAAAAAAAACTTTCTGTTCTGTTTACAGTTCTTGAACGTGCACTCTTCCACTTATGCAGACGCAACCCTGTACTAAAATACACAGGCCGTGTTTACTGCAACCATTCAACGGCACTGCAACACCACTACTTAATCAACAGGGTGATCTATGTCGTCCAATTCTTGAACAAATCACTCTTAGAAATGGGTTCTTTTGAATCTACAGTGCAAAACATACCAGTGAAGCTTGATTCCCGAATGAATGCGCCCATTTACATGCACTCACGCTGATAACTCCTAAAAATCAGCTTATTTAAAAATTCAGACATAGCAATAAAACGTGTTTACTTGAGATTTGAAATTATCTAGTTAATCTCTGCTTTTGACATCAAACCATGAAGAGACGTGCACACAGCTATTGTGTACATTTGATAAGCCAGTAAGAACACTGTTAAGGGTGTTTACATGCAACACAAATTCGGGGTTTATAACCTTACACCGATAAAGGAAAGTGGCTTATTGTGTTTACATGTCCACACACGTTGTCGGTTTATTAAGCATAATCTGTGTTAGAACGTGCAGGTAAACGCACTTAAAGGGATAGTTCACCCCAAAATATAAATTCAGTAATTGTATTCTAACCCCCGTGTTGTTATAACCCTATATCAATTTCTTTCTTTTTCTTAACACAAAGGGAGAAATTGTGAAAAAATTTGTGCTCAGTGATGTCATACAATAGCAGTTAAGTGACTACTTCTTCAAGCTTCAAAAAACATAAAAGTATAATTCAGAAGTCTAATAAATTATTCCATGAGACTCACGATTTTCATGAAAGCATACGATAAGGTTTGGTAAGAAACAAAATCTAATGTATTATTTAGTGAAAATGTTCACTGTCCGTTGATCTCCTCTGCGCGTTCATGATAGGGCACAACAGCAACAGATCACGCAGCTCCCTCGCGACATCGGGGCGTTAAGCAAAAACTTTATCTCGCATGTCTGAAGAGCTTGTAGTCAAAGAATTGATGCATTTCTATGCCAAGCCTTCAAGGAGAAGCGATCTATCTACAGGAGTCTGCAGTTGCGTGTAAGTGTGTTTATTTCATTGTTTTACTTTGTTGTAGACTTATGCTGTTTGTTTACTGTCTTGAACTTGTGCTGTTTGTTTACTGTCTTGAACTCGCGTCGCTTAAATGTGGGTTGGTGTGTGTGTGTGCTATATTGTTTTGACTTGTCCCAGGGTATTCACTGCTAGATTTAGCGTTGGTTGTCCAGTGTGTGTAAAACTATCATGGTTTTTAGTGTATATAAACAGTGCTTGTTTTAGAGTATTATTTATTGCTAAAGTGCAGCATAATTTATTTGCGGTGTACAGAAGTTGCGTTTGTTCCCGCGCTTGTCACCTCGCGTGACCCTTAGTTTCGGTTGACCACGTGAATAGCTTTGTTGTGCTAAGTAGCATTAAGGCGTGTCCAGCGCCAGGAAAGAGATTTAAACTGCTGGATCCATAGACATTCAGGAGAAGCGATCTATCTACAGGAGTCTGCAGTTGCGTATAAGTGTGTTTATTTCATTGTTTTACTTTGTTGTAGAGTGGTATTCATTGCTAGACTTGTGCTGTTTGTTTACTGTCTTGAACTCGCGTCACTTAAACGTGGGTTGGTGTGTGTGTGTGCTATATTGTTTTGACTTGTCCCAGGGTATTCACTGCTAGATTTAGCATTGGTTGTCCAGTGTGTGTAAAACTATCGTGGTTTTTAGTGTCTATAAACAGTGCTTGTTTTAGAGTATTATTTATTGCTAAAGTGCAGCATAATTTATTTGCGGTGTACGGAAGTCGCGTTTTTTCCCGCGCTTGTCACCTCGCGCGACCCTTAGTTTCGGTTGACCATGTGACTAGCTTTGTTGTGCTAAGTAGCATTAAGGTGTGTCCTACTTTTTTCCACTGAACGGCTCGTTAACATTGTGTATATATTTGACTTGAATGCTGATGCGGAAGCAGCAGCGGAAGTGGTAGCCCTCGTGTAAAGCCCTCCTCGTGTGAAGACCTACTTGTGTAAAGACCAGCGAGTCTACCTGTGCGAGTCCACCGAGCAAGGACACAGACAAGGCGCCACTCACCATAGCACTTAAGTATCTTGTTATTGTATCTCTTTTCTTATTTTCCTTCTATATACTAACATGTCTACTTCACGAATAACACATGCCTTTAAGCACATCCCTGTTATCTGTTACAGACCATTTACACGATATCGATGCAAGACCAAACACAACCCACACAACCTACGGCCACTTTGCACTTCAGCACCTGCTCCGATCTCTTTCTCAATGGGACTCTGGAACTGCCAGTCAGCTGTGAACAAAGCTGACTTCATTCCAGCCTTTGCCACGCAGTCCACCCTCAGCATCCTTGCACTGACAGAAACATGGATACGTCCAGAGGATACAGCAACACCTGCTGCTCTCTCCAAAAACTTCTCCTTCTCTCACAGCCCTCAACACACCGGTAGGGGTGGGGGAACAGGTTTGCACATTCATAACAACTGGACTTTTTCACCACACTCTTCACTATGTAACAATACTAGTTTTGGATTCCATGCTATTACTACAATGTAACCCACAAAAATACATGTTGTTGTCATCTATCACCCTCCAGGTCAGCTGACAAACTTTCTTGAGGAGTTGGATGTCCTGCTGTCCTCCTTGCCGGAGGATGGTAGGCCACTTGTGGTTCTCGGTGATTTCAACATACACCAAGACAAGCCCCAGGCCACTGAACTGAATACACTCCTGGCCTCATTTGACTTGGAAAGACTACACACCACAACAATTCACAGATCAGGCAACCAGCTGGACTTCATTTTTACACTTAACTGTACCAACTCAAATATTCTTGTTACTCCTTTACATGTCTCTGATCACTACTTTGTTCAATTCAACATGACTCTCCCATCTACAGTAAAACAGTCTCCACCTTTGGTTTCCTTTCGCCATAACCTCCGTTCTCTTTCACCCTCACGCCTCTCCACTGCTGTCTCCACCTCTCTTCACACACTAAATTTATTTACCACGCTTGATGTAAACACTGCCATAGACACACTAAGCTCTACTTTAACAACCTGTCTAGACAACATCTGTCCTATCACCTGTAGGCCAGCACGTGCTACACCACCCAGCCCCTGGCTGTCTGACGTCCTTCGTGAACATCGGACTGACCTCAGGCCAGCTGAGAGGAGATGGCGGAAATCTAAAGATCCAGCAGATCTAGGTAAATATCAGTCTCTGCTTGCAACTTTTTCAGATAACGTTAAATCTGCAAAAATCTCCTATTAACAGAACAAGATCAACAGCACCACAGACACTCGCAGCTTGTTTAGAACATTCAACACACTTCTCTGCCCTCCCCCTCTGCCACCTGACATATCACTGACAGCATATGTCTTCGCCACATTTTTTACTAATAAGGTTACAACCATCAGAAATACATTCTCAGCACCACACCCTGTCAAACACCCGTCTCCTGTATGCAACTCTTCTCTCTCTATGTTCTCTCCTCTGACTGACACTGAGGTCTCTAAACTCTTCCTCCAGCCACCCCACCACCTGTTCCCTTGACCCCATTCCTTCTCACCTTCTCCAGGCCATTTCTCCATCCATCCTACCTGCACTCACACACATAATTAACACATCTCTACTTACAGGAGCTTTTCCCACTACATTCAAGCAGGCTCGAGTAACCCCGCTGCCGAAGAAACCCGCACTTAACCCCACACAAATAGAACACTACAGACCAGTCTCTCTCATCCCATTCATGGCAAAAACACTTGAAAGGGCAGTGTACAATCAAATCTCTGCCTATCTCTCACAGAACAAGCTGCTGAATGACAATCAGTCAGGTTTCAAAAGTGGACACTCCACCGAGACTGCCTTGCTGTCTGTCACTGGGTCGCTGAGACGGGCGAAAGCTGAATCCAGATCATCCGTCCTGATTCTGCTGGACCTTTCTGCAGCCTTTGACACAGTCAACCATCAGATCTTACTCTCTACCCTCTCCTCGCTGGGTATCACAGGAACTGTACTTGCCTGGTTTAACTCCTATCTCTCAGGTAGGTCCTTCAAGGTAGCCTGGAGAGGTGAGGCATCCAAGCCTCATCAGCTACTTACTGGGGTACCTCAGGGATCAGTGCTTGGGCCACTTCTCTTCAATATATACACAACATCACTGGGACCCATCATTCAGGCACATGGTTTCTCTTACTA
Organism: Myxocyprinus asiaticus; assembly: GCF_019703515.2. Classification (NCBI taxonomy): domain Eukaryota; kingdom Metazoa; phylum Chordata; class Actinopteri; order Cypriniformes; family Catostomidae; genus Myxocyprinus; species Myxocyprinus asiaticus. The sequence goes on from NC_059362.1 coordinate 41,461,996, forward strand.
CTGCTACGCTGATGACATGCAACTCTACTTGTCTTTCCAGCCCAACGACACCACAGTGACTGCTCGAATTTCTGCCTGCCTGGCAGACATCTCGGCCTGGATGAAGGAGCACCACCTGCAACTCAACCCAGCCAAGACTGAACTCCTTGTCTTTCTAGCCAACCCTGCTGTTGAACACAACATCACCGTGCAGCTGGGTGCAACTACAGTAACGCCTTCCAAATCAGTCAGAAATCTAGGGGTAACCATTGACAACAGACTAAATTTCACAGACCACATTTCAAAGACCGCAAGATCATGTAGATTTACACTCTACAATATCAGGAAGATAAGACCCTTCCTCTCTGAACATGCCACACAACTGCTTGTCCAGTCACTTGTCATAACTAGACTGGACTACTGTAACGTTCTCATTGCAGACCTCTCTGCATGTGCAATTAGACCCCTGCAAATGATCCAGAATGCAGCAGCATGTCTGGTCTTTAATGAACCAAAGAGAGCGCATGTTACACCACTCCTTGTCTCTCTCCACTGGCTGCCGGTTGATGCACGTATCAAATTCAAGGCTCTGATGCTGGCATACAGAACAGTCTGCTCCAGCATACCTAAAATCATTTATGCAGAGCTACGCACCCACTAGAAGCCTGCGGTCGGCTAAGGAATGTCGCCTTGTTGTACCAACACAAAGAGGCACCAAAACACTTTCCCGGACTTTCAGCTTCATCATACCACATTGGTGGAACGACCTTCCCAACTCCATCCGTGAAGCTGACTCACTCTCTGTCTTCAAAAAACAACTAAAACACATCTTTTCCATGAGCACTTAACCAGTCATTAAAAAATAAAATAAAATAAAATAAATCCTGTTGCACTTTATTCTGTTTTGAATACTATTCTGATGCTAGTGAAACTTTGTAATATGGCACTTTTCATACCACTGTCTCCTTAAGATGATTTGCTTATGTTTTCCTCTTTTGTAAGTCGCTTTGGATAAAAGCGTCTGCCAAATGAATAAATGTAAATGTAAGCCTTATTTTTTATTTTTTTTTCGTTTTCGGACTGGTGACAGTTCACAGTGGACGGATACCCGCACGATGCCAAAAATAGAAAACAAGAGATAGATAGAATGTACTGTCGCTCGTCACGGCTGGTTATGGCAAAAACTCTAACGTAGAAAATATACCTTTTATCACATGTCGTTTGCCGTCAGGTTAGTACACATTGTGACTGTGGCTACCTGTAGCCTTGTCTATGCTTCTGTTTGATTTCCAAGTACTTTTCCAAGGCTGGGCATAGAAATGCATAAATTTCTCAACAAACTCTTCAGACATGCTTAGTAAGTTCTGTTCTCTGTTTTGTGTGCAGCTGTTGTGTTCTGTTGTTGCTATCACTGTGGAGGACCTGTTTTTAGATAAACAAAACTTGTTTTTGCTTGAACGCCCCTATGTTTCGAGCGGGCTGCATTAACTGTTGCTCTTGTGCCCTATCATGAATGCACACAGAAGATAAATGGTCAGTGAACATTTTCTCTAAATAATTCATTCGATTTCTGTTTGTTTCTCACTAAACCTTATCGTATTCTTTCATGAGTCTCATGGAATAATTTATTTGACTTCTGAATTACAGCTCTGGAAAAAATTAAGAGACCACTGCAAAATTATCAGTTTCTCTGGATTTACTGTTTATAGATATGTGTTTGAGTAAAATTAAAATTTTTGTTTTATTCTATAAAGTACTGACAACATTTCTCTGAAATTCCAAATAATGACAACTGATCAAAATAACAAAAAAGATGCAGTGTTTTCAGACATCGAATAATGCAAAGAAAGCAAGTACATATTCGTTTTTAAACAACACAATACTAACCTTTTAACTTAACGTTTAATTTTCGGAAGAGTTCCGAAATCAATATTTGGTGGAATAAGTCTGATTTCCAATCACAGCTTTCATGCGTCTTGGCATGCTCCCTACCAGTTTTTCACATTGCTGTTGCATGACTTTATGCCACTCCTGGGGTAAAAATTCAAGCATCTTGGCTTTGTTTGATGGCTTGTGTCCATCCATCTTCCTCTTGATCACATTCCAGAGGTTTTCAGTGGGGTTCAGGTCTGGAGAATGGGCTGGCCATGACAGGGTCTTGATCCGGTGGTCCTCCATCCACACTTTAATTGACCTGGCTGTGTGGCATGGATCATAGTCCTGCTGGAAAAGCCAATCCTCAGAGTTGGGGAACATTGTCAGAGCAGAGAGAAGCAAGTTTTCTTCCAGGATAACCTTGTACATGGCTTGATTCATGCATCCTCCACAAAGACGAATCTGCCAGATTCCAGCCTTGCTGAAGCACCCCCAGATTATCACCGATCCTCCACCTGGTCGTCTAATGGTTAGACGGATACCTGGAGAGCCCTTCAAGCCACAGTGTCTCGCACCCACTGTGAAATTTGGTGGAGGGAATTGCATTTCCCTATCTGTCACTCACTCAACGTTGTGTCGATGTAGTGACACTAGGGGACACTAGGGGACACTCTTGGGAGCCCGAGACACCTCTGGTCTTTGATAAAAGGCCAATGAAAATTGGCGAGTGGTATTTGCGTACCACTCCCCCGGACATACGGGTATAAAAGGAGCTGGTATGCAACCACTCATTCAGATTTTCTCTTCGGAGCCAAATGGTCGATGCTCACTGAGCTGAATTCCCATGGCTGTTCATTCACCTCTGCAGGATCTGACGGCACATTTCAGCGGCTTCTACCCCCTCTGCACTGGTGCACTGCAGAGAACGCCCCTGGGCCCTTCGGCAGAAATAAAAGAGTATATTTCTCTAAAAGAGTATATTTCTCTAAACGAGTGGCACACGCGGAACGTCTTTTTAAAGACGCGTCTTTTTAAAGATGCCTTTCCATTTGTGTGTTATTCCTGGTTGCGCTCATTATCTCTCGCCATCTGACGGCCACGATCACTGTCTTTTATGTCTGGGCGCTGCTCACACGGAGACAGCATTCGTGGATGGGTCATGTACTCATTGCGAGAACATGTCCATGGCAATGATGCAGTCGCGGCTTACCTTTGTAAGAAAGCAAGCCACCCCAGAGGCTCCCCGCCTCGGTCCTTCTACCCGCGGGTATGAGGCCAGCGCGGCTAGCACTAGGGGCGATTTGGGGACCCCAATGGGACCACCTCCACTGGGTATCCCCCCACGGACTTCCCATTCCCCAGCAAGCTCGTCTGCCGGGCAGATCGGGCTTCCGTATGAGTCCACTGGCTTGTCTCATGGCGAGTTCGACCACTTATTCGGAGCCTGTGAAGGTGATGAGCTCTCGAGCGCAGCATCGGAGAGTGGGCTCGTCCAGTCGGACGCGGAAGCCTCAGCTGGGCTCCTCCCTTCAGGTCCGGTCGCCCAGTCACAGGCTGACACGGAGATGACGACATGCTTTCCTGGGCAGATGCGAGCGTCGGGCTAGAGTGGAACCCTCCACTCTCCTCTGAACCCTCACGGCTCGATGATTGGTTCCTGGGCTCGCGGCGCCACTCATAGCCACGCCCCGACCCGTTCCTTTCTTCCCAGAAGTGCATGAAGTGCTGACAAGGTCGTGGGAGGCACCTTTTACTGCCCGGTCCCGATCTTTCAGCTTCCCAGCCCTCACTACCCTTGATGGTGGGGTGGCCAAGGGCTATTCAGCAATCCCCCCAGTGGATAAGGCGCTCGCGGTGCACCTATGCCCGCAGAGCGCCGCCACCTGGCACAGGCGCCTACAGCTCCCATCCAAGGCCTGTAGGTTTACATCGTCCCTGACGGCCAAAGCCTACGGTGCCGCTGGACAAGCCACCTCCACACTGCACGCCATGGCTCTCCTGCAAGTCCACCAAGCCAAGGTGCTAAAGGAACTGCACGAGGGTTGTTCTGCCCCGGGATTGATGCAGGAGCTGAGCTCGGTGACCCACCTCGCACTCCGGGCGACGAAGGTCACGGCGCGGTCTCTCGGGCGGGCGATGTCCACCTTGGTGGTCCAGGAGCGCCACCTTTGGCTCAACCTGGTCGAGATGGGAGAGGCCGACAAGGCACAGTTCCTTGGCACCCCCATTTCCCAGGTTGGCCAGGCCGGCTACACTGTCGAGGACTTTTCCCAGCAGTTCTCAGCGGTGATGCAGCAGACGGAGGTTATCCAGTACATCCTGCCCCGGCGCTGCTCAAGATCCCGCACCCCATCTGCTCGTCACTAAGGGCGTCCCCCTGCGGTGACTGCAACGGCTCCACCGCAGCCCGCCCCTGCGGCCCGGCATGGAGCCCACCGCAGGAAGCAGACGCCACCCATCTCACGGCCGCCAAAAACCAGCAAAAGGCTTCGAAGTGCCCCTGAGACGGGTGACCAAGGGACGACGAAACTCGCTGCTCTGGAGCTGGTAAGCAGACCACTCCGTCCCCCGGTGGAGGACCGGGAGGAGAATCTTTTGTTACCTTTACATTTAATTGCGTCACATGCCCAAGTGGCTGCGGTACCCAAGAGTTCAGCAAGAACGGTTTCCTTGTTCCCTGGGTCACATACCCGGTGTGCACGGCCATCATCACGACCACCGTCCACCACTCCATTTTGGCAGGTTTGGCACTCCAGCGGCGGTCTTTCTGCCCCTGAGCGCCCAGCTGTGGCACAAATCCCCCCCAATGTGAACACGGGTCACGAGGACAGGCCTCTTCCTCCCCTGTCCCAGGCTGTTCCAGGGGTGGTCACAAGGAGCTCACTCTTGGGATGTATTGTGTGCACACAGGGACCTGGTGCTCTCGCACCTCAGCCGACTAGGTCTTCGGGTCAACTGGGAAAAGAGCAAGCTCCTCCCGCTTCAGAGCATCTCTTTTCTCGGTTTGGAGTTGGACTCAGTCTCGTTGATGGCGCACCTCACGAACGAGCGTGCACAGTCGGTGCTGACCTGTTTGAAGGCGTTCAGACAGAAAACAGCAGTTCCACTGAAACTCTTTCAGATACTCCTGGGGTATTTGGCATCCTCAGCGGTGGCCACTCTGCTCGGGTTGATGCATATGAGACTGCTTCAGCACTGGCTTCAGACTCGAGTCCCGAGATGGGCATGGCGCCGCGGGACACATCGCGTGGCCATCACGCCAATCTGTCACTGCGTCTTCAGCCCTTGGACCAACCTCACGTTTCTACGGGTAGGCATTCCCCTAGAGCAGGTCTCCAGATGCCTCGTGGTTACGACAGACACCTCCAAAACGGGCTGGGGCGCTGTATGCACACATGGGCACACAGCTGCCAGCTTATGGACGGGCCCGAGGCTGCTTTGGCACATCAACTGCCTCGAGTTGATGGCAATTCTGCTCGCCCTGCAGAGGTTTCGGCCGTTGATCCAGGGCAAACATGTGTTAGTTCGGACAGACAACACGGCAATGGTAGCATATGTCAACTGTCAAGGTGGTCTGCGCTCCCGCTGTATTTCACAACTTGCCCTCTGTCTCCTCCTCTGGAGTCAGCAGCACCTCAAGTCGCTGCGAGCCACTCACATCCTGGGCGACCTCAACACTGCAGCGGATGCGCTGTCATGACAGGTTACCCTCAGGGGAAAGTGGAGACTCCACCCTCAGGTGGTCCAGCTGATTTGGAGTCGATTCGGGCAGGCACAGGTAGACCTGTTCGCCTCCCAATAATCCTCCCACTGCCTCCTCTGGTATGCCCTGACCGAGGCACATCTCAGTATAGATGCGCTGGCACAGAGCTGGCCCCCTGGACTTCGCAAATATGCCTTTCCCCCAGTGAGCCTACTTGCATAGACCCTGTGCAAGGTCAGGGAGGACGAGGTGCAGGTCATCCTGGTAGCACCCTACTGGCCCACCCAGACGTGGTTCTCGGACCTCATGCTCCTCGCAACAGCACCCCCCCCAGCAAATTGGTTGATTTCCTCCGAGCTCTGTGGCAGACGAGTTTGCAGAGAAACTCACTGCCAGCTCAGTACACGTGCTAACTAAGCCCTGTACTGGGGTAGGTGCTCCTCATGTGGTGGTTCCCCGTAGGTAACCCCATGCGACGTATATCTTCCACAAATTCGTTTCCCTGTTGGTAAACTGCATCTTCCTTGGGCAGAGGCCCCACTGCCCCGGTCACCATGCTTGTAGTAACTCCTCCCCCGTAGGGTAGGACCATGTGACATATTTCCACTTAAATACCCCTCCTCTCTGGGCGGGGTGTGGTCTCCATGGTATAAAGATAGAGATGGGCTAGCCCAGTCGTGGCCTCTTATCCCCTTTTTTTTCCTCTCCCCCCAAAAAAAGGGAATTAACTTGGGGACACAACCCCCCCCCCCCCCGACTAGACCTGGTGGCCCCAGTTGGTTAATTCCCTTTTTTGGGGGGGGAGAGGGAAAAAAGGGGATAAGAGGCCACGACTGGGCTAGCCCATCTCTATCTTTTGGGTAGTCGACTTGTCCCCAAAGGGCCGTTTGACACTTATAATAGTGTTGGGGGAGGTTATGTGTCGGCCTGGTGCACTGGCTACGAGGCACACAGCGGTCTGCCCGTCACACACCGCCAGTTCACATAACACAGTTCAGCCAGTTGCAGCATTTCGTATAGGGACCCCTAGTGTCACTACATCGACACAACGTCAAGTGAGTGACAGATAGGGAACATGGTTCCCTACTTGCGTAACCTCCGTTCCCTGATGGAGGGAACGAGACTTTGTGTCCCTCCTGCCACAACGCTGAACTACCCGCTGAAATGGCCGGGACCTTGTCTCAGCTCCTCAGCACAAAACCTGAATGAGTGGTTGCATACCAGTTCCTTTTATACCCGTATGTCCGGGGGAGTGGTATGCAAATACCACTCGCCAATTTTCATTGGCCTTTTATCAAAGACCAGAGGTGTCTCGGGCTCCCAAGAGTGACCCCTAGTGTCCCCTAGTATCACTACATCAACACAACGTCTCGTTCCCTCCATCAGGGAACGGAGGTTACGCAAGTAACCAGGACGTTCTTATTCCCAAATATTTCTTCCATTTAGGAATTAGAATATTTAAATTTCTTAAGATTCCCAACTCTAAATCACATAAGTCAAAACATGAAAGCATCAAATCAATTAAATTATTGGAGTTCTGATTACAATCGCTGTATGTCTGAAAATATACTATCATTGTTTTAGGCCTTATTTATTGCTGTTGTCAGACTTTCATGCTGTTGTCTCCTTTGCTATACTTTTATATTTGGTGGTGCTTCCTAAAGCATACCCCTAAGTATTAACTTTAAGGTGAGTTTCGCATGGGCAGGAACCAGTCACATTTTCTTCAGAAAATGTAAAAATAAATTTTGTTTCTAATGGTCTTTTACAAGAAATGTAAGACCAGATTTTTAGCCATCAGAAATACTTGCAGAGAAGTTAGGGCAGGTATAAAAGATTGTAGAGTGAATTTTGTCCTCTTCACCCTATACAAGTGTATTAGTGTAGGTCAGAGGCCAATCACTGTCTTATGAACTGGACTGTAAACATGGTCATGCTACTTATACTGAGCCTGTTCCAGTAATAAGCTGAATTATACAATAAATTTACTCCAGATGTGGCAATCATCCCCAGCCCGAACCTGACAATGTGCAAAGCAGCATCTGCAGTAGCTTTCAGTGATCAACTCTCTCTTTATCTGTCTTTCATACACTCTCACAGATGGCGACACTGTGGATCATCAAAATGTTTGTGTTTTTTCAAGAGATTGCTTCCATACCTGCTTTGCAAACACTCGGTGACTCTGTTTCCTTCCACTCTGCTGAAATAAAGACTGTATTAGCAAATAGTGTTTATTTAACCCCTTAATAGATGCACTTAGGTGCAAGCTAGGTGGAGACTCTTCTCAAAACAAAGCCTTTAGCTCTCGTAGCTGACACTTTGATTAATGTGAACTAACACTGCAGTTACCAGTGTTATTGAAGATCAGAGCCACGTTCTTTAGAGATGCAATCAACCAAAAGACACTAGTTGAGCTCCAATGCTAGAAACATGTGACAGTGTTGCTGCCTTCACGTCATGTTGTAATGTCATATTTACAAGATGAGTTCACATGAATGGCACCAACATGTTGTAATTATCCGTGGGGAAGTCAGGATTTTCTTTAAGTTCCGACTTTCCAAGTTGGGGGTGTCAATTAAATAATCATGGCAGAAGCTAACCGTTATTGGACATAAATAAGTTCGTAATTGTGAATGTTGACTGTAAATTTAGCTTTAATATTATTGACATGGAATACATTTAAAACGTGAACTGCATTTATATTTACGTCTGTTTGCGTTTCTGAAGGGCGGGCACCCTTTAAGCCATTGTAAAGGAGAAACACACAGTGCTGAGTGTTTGCTTTGTGTGTGAGAATGGATGAGTAGGAAATTAAAACATTATTTTGAATTAAAAAAAATTCCATATGAAAAGTGTTTGAAGGAATTTTAGAAAGTATAAAGTATGGCAGAGGCTATTTGCACAATAGCAACAAAAAACATCTTCTTTGCACTTAGTGAAAATAGGGATAGCTGTTTCTGCTGCGCCGCATCAACTCGTCCTGTGTGCGCGTGTGTGTGATACATGTGGCTTTCCTACCCACGACTGGCTTCAGTAGATGTAATATCACCCTCTTTTGGTCTCCCAAAGCTTTTACACCAGACTACATTAAACGGAAGGCAACTGACAGTGAATTGGAAAGCACACAAATTAGGTTTAGAATTTAAATGTCAGCTTATGTTAAAATATCAATGCCCCAGAAATGTATCAATAAAATAATGTGCCGATCAATATATCAATATTTTATGACATCCTTAAACAAAAGACATAAAGTTGCAATTTTAAATGTTGACCCTAGTCAAATGTTGTTCATACACATTTTGTGTACTGTTGCTGAAGAATAGCGATAAAGTTTGGCAGACAATTAGCCAGTTTATATGGTGACAGACTTGTGGGACAAAATAATTCACAGTGGCAGCACAAGAATGCCAAAATCCATAGATAAAGCGTCAGTTACTTAATGTGCATCCTCTTTCTCTTTATTTTGTTACGTATAAGAGCTGAAAAGCTTCCTGTGATTATCATTAAGTGAAAAAGAAAGAAAAATGCAATTGCCCAACATGTCAATTTTTTTTTAAACAAAATCACTTAAGCACACATCACATCATAATTGCAACTTCCGAGCTTGAAAATACAAACTTATGAGGAATGTACACATTATATTAGCTTCCTGTCACTTTCAACAACATGAGAAATAATAAGAAAAATTAATTATGATACTTGGCTGTTTTAGCAGAAAACTTGGAGGAAACATATTCAGCCCATTATGTTTGTTTAAATTTGAATTTGCATTATGGAAGTGCTTCTCTAACAAGTCTTTTAGTCATTAGAACCAACACAATAAGGAAATTGTTTTTACAGGAAAATTAATTCCCTTGATACGCTTTTAAGGATCATGGAAGGCTGTGTCTGCATCAGATGCATCATGAGCAAAAACTATGACCGTGTAAATTAAATCATGCAAACTCGAATAGTGCTTTTACAGATGGCAGTCAGGGTCTGTATTCGTTGAGGTGTGCATGTCAAATTACTATGCAATTTCGTGATCAGCAAAAACAGCAGTTCTGCTGAAGGAGAATTTTGAATGTTGGTGGTTTGACCAAATGTAGCCGAGAGCAGTTGTAGCTGTCCTGTCCATTTAGAGGCCGAAACTTGGATGTAAAAAGGCATCACAACGGGTAAAGGAAGTTTGCTTAGCTGTTCCTTCGAAGCCAGCTGCAAAAGTTGGCCAGACTCGCTCTCGTAGGCGACCGTTTTAAGTCAGTTTTCATCACCTAACATCTTTATCAAACCCATGGGCCTAGTTGGTGTTTTCTTATTCTCTGCCATCTTGGGGGGGCGAAAACTGTAAATTACAGTGGGTGATGGGGAAATGTCCCTTGTGTCTTTGCACATGATTAATGCATTTAAATGTTAATGTAAAACATGCGCTGCTACAAGTCTTTTTGATTACAAGAAAATTTAATTTTTTCATCTTTGTCTCTTGAATTTTCCTCTTGTTTTTTCATTCTGTCTTATGGTACTGTACATTTACCTGTGAAGTTAGGTCATTTTACTGAGTGGAAAGGATGGCGCAGAGATTTATTTGACTTACAAGAGATTGTGCTCTTTCAAGGCTGCTTGGAAGAGCTGTGTTCAATCTCTTTAAACTAATAATGCTAGGCATGAGTTTAGTTCCTTTTTTGTTGGATAACAATTTATTGTTGGTAATAAAAAAGGTTTTTGGGATTCTCTTGGGAGCATTCAAGTAATAAAATAGCATTCGGAACAACTGTGGGGTTCAAAAGGCTACATCCACACAAATCCATTTTCGTTTTGAAGCTAACTGATTTCGCTACATTTATGCCTCTCATCCACACTAGAATGACATTTTCCTCCACCAAAAATTAAGACTTTCAAAAACGCTCTCCATAACCACATACTTTGGAAAATAAAGTTTTTTATGGAACTGGAAGTGAAGTTTTCAAACTTAAATGGATTAGTGTGGATGTGGCTTTAGTCCACATTGAATATCTGGGATTCAAAATCTAATTTAAGCCTGAAAATAAACAGGAAGTTGTTGTATTTTTAAATAATCTGAAACAAAGGAATGTTCAGATGTAAAACAAATATGAAATATTTAAGATTCCACACTATTTCTGGGTCAGCAAATTTGTGACCATATTATCTACTTTGTACAAAAAATCTGATCCCCTTACTTTCATTGAAGCACACAAGATATTGATAATATAATTTGTAATGAAATAATTTGTATTAAATGAGACTTTTAAACCCCACTGAATCTCGTGAAACTCTCAGACTAATATAACGATAGTGTAGCACAAATTTATACCACCAGACACTTTTCCATTTCATTTCATTAGCTCAAAATATCAAATTAGCATCTTCCCTGGGCATGTTTGTTATTTGTTTGGGTGTTTTTGAGGATTTCAAAACCGAAACCCTGCGGCAGTCTGGGTGGTCGTCTAGACGGCCAAAGATGCCGCCCAAATGTTTGGATTCAGAATTTTATTTATTTGTATTCAGGATGAATATGCATAATGGAAATTGCAATCCTCTTTAGCACATCCTGGTAACAGCGGGTCGTTCATCCTTTCAGACTGTGGTTGGTCCGGTCAGACACTGGCTGGCATACACGGATGACCAGCGCTGGCACATCCCACCCACTCTCAGTTTAGTGGGCAAACATTTATCCACCATTCCAAATGTATAATCACTCTATTTTAGAGTGTAGCACAAAATATGAGGAAGGTATCAAATATTGTGTTTAAAGGCTAGTTTACCCAATAATGAAATTCTGTCATCGTTTATTCACCCTCATTTTGTTACAAACCCATTTGACTTTCTTTTTGCCATAGAACACAAACAGATATGTTATAAATAATAATAATAGGGTAAATTCAAGTAGGTAAACCTGGACACTTCGGTTTAATAATTTATAATTATATATGGAAGTATATAGTGTTTATTCTTCCATTATTAAAAATAAGCATTAACCCTCCTATTATTTTGAAAAAATAAAAAAATGTACATCCATAATGTAATGGGTCAAAAAAACAAAACAAAAAACAAGGTTAAAATAGTAACCCTGTATTATATTGGCTTGTCAGAGACAACATAAACAGGAAATTTGATAACATATGATATATAAATTATACTGAACTACGTTACTAATATTTACTTCGTATTTAATAAGTTAATTCATTCTAAACTAATACGGGGGGCCAGGGTAGCTCAGTGGTAAAATACGCTGGCTACCACCCCTGAAGTTCGCTAGTTCAAATCCCAGGGCATGTTGAGTGACTCCAGTCAGGTCTCCTGAGCAACCAAATTGGCCCAGTTGCTAGGGAGGGTAGAGTCACATGGGGTAACCTCCTCATGGTTGCTATAATGTGGTTCGTTCTTGGTGGAGCATGTGGTGAGTTGAGCATGGTTGATGGTGTGAAGCCACCACATGCACTGTCTCCATTCCAACGCACTCAACAAGCCACGTGATAAGATTCGCGGGTTGACGGTCTCAGACGCAGGGGCAACTGGGATTCATCCTCCTCCACCCAGACTGAGACGAATCACTGCGCGACCACAAGGACTTAAAAAGCGCATTGGGAATTGGGCATTCCGGATTGGGAGAAAAAAAAAAAAATTCTAAACCAATATAAGATGACAATGATGCTGCCATTTGGATACTTTTTTGGATAACACCAATGACAAATAATCTGAATTACCTGTATTCACCTTACCATGGTAATAAATGATTACAATATTCATATACCATGGTATTTTCATGATACTCCAAGGTTCTTCAAAGAAACCAATGGTATTGCCAAGGTAACATATCCCCAAAAATGTTTTTTGCAAGTGTAAATAGTCTGTTATAATACTGTAAACACTGCATTAAATGTATTTTATAATTCCTACAACTATTATTCTTATATTCAAAATACTTATAAGCAGTGTTGGGTGTAATCTAATTACTTTTAAAAGTCAAAAGTAGTATAATACAGTACATTTTAAATTCTTGTAATCAGATTATAGTTACTGACTTTAAATTAAGATAATTACTTTTAAGTACATTACTTGGGTTACACATACAATATTTCCAAAATAATATTATTTCTGTATAATACATTCAAAAAATTAATTGTGTGTCTGTGACATCTGAAGGGTGTGCGACAATTAAGGAGGAAGTATAGACATTGTTTTCAATTCTTGAGTGGATAAAGTGTTTTAGAAAGTAACTTAAAAGAAAAGTAATTAGTAATGTGATTCCTTTTCAATTAAGTATTTAGTAAGGTAATCTTATTACAGTAATTTCATTAATTTCATTTTCATTTATTTATTCATCATGCACTTTTGAACTACACATTAGACCCAAAGTGCTGAACATCAACAATACAAATCATAAAATATGCAAAAAAATAATACTATAAAATTAGAAGGCCATAGAGAACAAGAGGTCTTTAAACAACCTTTAAAAGCTGTAATAGATGAAGAAGCTCTTATGTCAAAGGCTATTCCATAACCTTGGTAGTTAGTAATACTAATTACTAATTAGTCATTTGTAGTGGATTACTTTTTTAAGTAATTTACCCAAAACTGCTTCTAAGAGAACTCCTAGTAATTCACAGCATACATTGCATGCTACTTCAAGCTCACTGAATAGAGATTTGACCTGCTGTCAGGTTTGAAAAAAACTCCATACTATTTAGTCTGCCTGGGCTGCTACACCAGTCATCTGGTACATATTACCTGCACACATGCTCCAGACAGCACAGGATGACATTCAGGGTTAAACAAATCCAGCTAGAGTTTGGGCCATAGATCAGTCCGACACCAATGTGCTCACATTGGCTACTGTATACATCCCCTCTGCCTTTTTTCTATGGCTGCGTCGGAGTGAACAGTGTGTCCCAGGACAGATTCTGTTTCGTTACATGTCATACTCGGCAGAGTCTTCCAAAGGAATATACAGCATGTTAATTGCAGGACTAGTCCCATTGGGACACCTCTGAGGTTAAGTGCCTTGTTGTAGCAGGAAGTGATGTCAGTAAGGGATGTCTAAGGAATTGAACCTGTAACCTTTGACTCAGATTACCAGGGTTTTGCCACATCCAGGGCTATAGTTTCATTTCACTAGTTTTTATTTTGTTTTGTATTTTGGTTTTCAATTTGTTAAGTTTTTATGGAACCCCATTTCTGCCACATGAAATACCTTTAAGTCATATTTATGAGATAATTAAAATATCTAATAAAAATCAATTAATTACAAGATACTAGGTCATAATCATTCAATTAAAAAGTCAAAATTATGAGAGAGACTTTTGATGTCATAAAAATAACATCATATATTAGTCATGGCTTTTTTTTTATCTCAATTACATTTAATCTCAATTTGATTTACTATCTCACAATTATGACTTAGTATCTTATGACTTTGAATCTCATCATTTTTAACTTTAATCTCATAAGTATGTTTTTTAATCTCATAATTGACTTTTTTATTCAAAATTATGATATATTATCTCATAATAATGACTTTAAATTCAGATTTTTGCCCAACCCTGCAGATCACATACCAGGATCCCTATTTATGAGTCTACAAAACCGTTATTAATAATGTGACATTTACTGAATGTCTTGGAATAGAAACTGAGGGCAGAAATCTGATATTCATATTTACCCTCTGTCTGATTTCTCACTTCATCACATGGCAATTGGAAGTGACAGCATAATTATCAGATCATCCAGAATTGATCTTCATGTAGGCCAGTTCCAAGAAAAAAGGGTGGGTGTAAAGGAATAAATAAAGGGGGTGGAATAGAGAAAAAAAAAAAGCCATCCTCTTTGGAGACTTGGCGATGGTTCAGTCGTCTTGTCAGCGAGACACGTATGGTAACGGGGAGGCAGCAGTTTGGAGATTGCGTTGCGGGTGTTCCCTTGATGTACACTGACAGGAACCAGATTCAGAGGCGAGCACTGGCGTCTGAGATCTTTGCTTTTTATTTGTCTGGCTCCTTCTGGTTTTTCCTGGCCCTGTAAGGCCCGATCGGAGAGTCTAAGGCCACTTATGCAGCTTGCGAGATTTAGTGGGAAGGACAAATTCAGTCTTAACCTTCTATAATGGAACAAAATAATGCAATTGTTCACAACTGCAGGTCAGTTTAAGAGATCAATTTAGCAGCTGTTTTGCGAAGATATTGTGGTCTGTTTGGGGGAAGGTTTCTGATGTGGAATTATTCTAACCCATAAGGAAATTAAATTAAATTTCTCTAAGACAGTGATGAATAAAAAAATGAAAATTCTTTCATCATTTACTCACCCTTATGCCATCCTGGATGTGTATGACTTTCTTTCTTCAGCAGAACACAAATTAAGATTTTTAGAAGAATATTTCAGCTCTTTTGGTCCATACAGTGCAAGTGACTGGGTGCCAAAATTTTGAAGCTCCAAAAATCACATAAATCAGCATAAAAGTAATCCATATGACTCCAGTGGTTAAATCAGTGACTTCAGAAGCTATAGGATAGATGTGGGTGAGAAACAGATCAATATTTAAGTCCATTTTTATTATAAATACTCCTCCCTGCTCAGTCAGTCTCCACTTTAACTTTCATTTTCACATTCTTCTTCTTGTGTTCTCTATCGATTCAGTTCACTCGACATTGCGGTAAATGCTTTTGGGGAATTTCTTCTCCGACGACCTAGTTGAAGTCCTTGTATAATAATGGCAACCTTATGATTGGCAATGGTGTTTGAGCCCCGCCCCTTTTGGTGCGCGGTTGGCCTATATAAGCGGGTGCGTGAACACCATTTCTTCAGGAATTTTCTTCTTCAACACCAACATCGTCTGTCTTGACTACAACAATCATCTCATCTTGAACAGCCCTCTCTTTGCCGTCGATGGACACCCTCCAGCGGACGGGACTTCCCTGCAAATGCATCAGGACCTTAATCGCCTGACTCTCAGTGCCTGCAGTGAAAGATTCACTTGCCCACTCTAGTGTTCCGGCGAAGAGTCTCTCCGCCTCGCTGCCGGCATCGAGTTCTTTGCCACAGTGAGACACCTACCTGCTTCCTGCATAATTCCGGCAGGAGCTGTATTCTTTGAAATCAGCATGACAGCTGCATTCGCTGCCTTGGCCACACCCACGCCGAAGCAGCTCTCATAGAGACAGACTACCCTCACTGCGAGGGCATGAGTTTCCGGACGCTCCACTCAAGGAATGCCCTCGTTCTGAGGGACAATCCCACGCCCTTTCAACCGCCTCCTCTGTGTTAGATCCCGAGGGTTCACACAGAGAGGCACGGCGGGTCCGTGAGTTTGAAATAGATGAAGTCAAGGAAGATCCCGTGCCGGTGCAAGCCCTGCGATCCCATTTATCTTCCTATGTAGCATCTGCGCCAGTACAGTACAGAGCTCTGGCCCTCTATCGGAGCGCACGGCATTATCTCGTTGCTGGTTCTGATGATGGGGATGACGTCATGTCCCTCGCAGCATCAAATATGAGCGAGTGGTCCACGGAGGATGTTGCGGTCCCAGAGTATGTCGGGATGTTACATGAAATGTTGTTTCCGTGTGATGTGTTAAATAAAGTATGATTCTAACAAAAAAGAGAAAAGCACTTGTGATGCCTTCAGTTTGTTGGGACTGAGATATTACACAAAATTTTGCTTCTATGTGTTGTGTTTAAATAAAGGATGTTCTCATAAAGAGAAAAGCGCTCGTTGCACTGCACGAGGTGCACACACTCGAAGAAGCCCTTCACGCTTGTTTTACCGACACACCTGTTCTCTCGCTTACGGCGTTCGGTCATCTATGGTCCCGGCTTGGGATGCGCCTATGTTGCACACATGAACGTGATAGAGATTGTCCCGAACTGCGGCGTATACAAAGGTTCTTCAGCCGATGTCTTCTGTTCCGGAGTAAGATGAAGGGCTTCGGCCCATTTTAGATCCGAGACGCTTGAATCGTGCGCTCACAAAGCGCCCATTCAAAACAGATCTTACCACGCAGCCACCCTCGGGATGATTTGTATCAATAGATCTAAAGGACACACGCATACTTTCATGTATGAGTTGCAACTTGTCTCAGGCTGTTTTGAGATTTGCATTCGAGGGAACAGCTTATTTATTCAGAGTCTTTTCCTTGGCTCCTCACATTCTCAAATTGTATCGATGCAGCACTCGCTCCGATGAAGCTGAGCGGCGTGCGCATTTTGAACTACCTCTATGATGGGCTTTTATTAGCCCGATCAGAGGCTCTGCTGTGCGAGCACAGGAATTTACTATGAGGCCAAGGCTGTACAAATGACAATGTGAAACTGGGCAAAAAGCACCCGCCATCGTACTGTTAGGTCTTTTATATGAGACCTCTCCAATGCTGGCGGCACGCCTGGCACCAGGGACACATGTGCATTGGCATAAGTCGCCACTGTCTGGCTGCTCTAGCACCTTGGACAGCTCCAACCTTTTAACAGCATCATGCTGGGTCAGGTCTTCTGGCAAAAGGTGGTGATCATGGATACATTCAGTGCAGGCTGTGTCACATTGTGCGGCGGGCGCTCAGCCTTCGGCACCTAGCCTTCAAGGCTTTGCATTCCGAGGTTGCAAATCACCACATTCTGATTCGATTGGACAACATGACAGTAGTAGCTTGCATAAATTCCGTGCCGCACTGGGGTGAATGTCATTCTGCAAGCTTCAGCACTGTTCGCGAGACAACTCTATGCGCTAAGTGGTGTGTGTTTACAAGTTGGTGGTCTTCTCAGTGAACTGCTCCATAGCTGAGATCCTTAAGTTCCTCCAAGAGTGGCTGGATGCGGATCTCACCACATCGATGCTTAGGTAGCAACTATGTCGGCATACCACGCCTCAGAGGCTGGCTCCTCTATGGGAAGACATGTTCTATTTCTCAGTTCCTCAAGGAGCGAGGCGCCTAAAACCCCTCGCCCTGCTACAGTCCCAGCTTGGGATTTAAACCTGGTGCTGAAGGTGCTCATGAGCCCCCCATTCAAACCACTGGAATTTTTTTTGAGTTTCGTGTGCTTTCTCTAAGACCGTACTCCTATTGGGTCTGGCCTCAGTTAAATGGGTGGGTGATATGCAGGCGCTGTCGGTTGACAGCTCATGCCTGGTATTTGGGCTGGGTCTTTCAAAAGCCATCATCAACCCAGAAAGTCTATGTGCCTAAGGTTCTATCCACGCCCTTCAGAGCTCAGGTGGTCTGTCTACAAGCCTTCTTTCCCCCACCATTTAATTCGGATGAGGAGCAGTCGATGCATTTGTTTGTTATGCCCTGTGCAGGCATTACACATGGATGTGGAGCGCACCTGCCAGTTTAGGTTGTCGGATCAGCTCTTTGTTTGTTATGAAGGATGCACAAAAGGCATGTCCGTCTCCAGGTAAAGGCTCTCTCACTGGATCGTTGATGTGTGGCATGGTGTCTACATGGGCATGGACAAACGGTGTATCCCTACAGGATATATGCCTTGCAGAAAGATGGTCTTCGCAGAACACGTTCGCGAGGTTTTATAACCTAGAAGTGGCATCCATCTCTTTGCGAGTCTTCTCTGTCTAGAGAGCTTGCTATTCCAACACCAGCAGGTGAGCCCGAGCTCCTTATTATGGGTGGGCTACCTGTTTTAATTTGAATACAACTGCCTGTGTAGGCTGTTATCCAGTTTACTCCCACTAGAAGTCACAAGCACTTCCAATAAGAATAAACCTCCCTCCCTACCTCTGGTTATGAAGAGGTTAAATGTATACTGTGTGTATTATATGACTCATATCCCTATATATCCCCAGCATAAGATTAAGTTCCCATCTGGTTGTCACCATGTGGGGTTATTCATTATACACTTGAAATGTGTTGTAATAAGTCACCGCCCAGCGGGCCCGTGACCTCATATCCATATTCTTTTACAAGTGTTTATACCCTGGTGTATCTCTCAGGGTATGACGTCATGTAGTGCAGCATGATGGGACTCCGTTCCCCAAAAGCGTTTACCGCAATGTCGAGTGAACTGAATCGATAGGGAACTTCTCCGGTTACACATGTAACCTCGGTTCCCTGAGAGGTACGAGCAATGCGTTCTTGTCCTTCAGTCAGAAAATTCTGAAGAGATTGTGTTCGCTCACCCACTTATATAGGTCAACTGCGCGCCTAAAGGGCGGGGCTCAAACACCATTGCCAATCATAAGATTGCCATTATTATACAAGGGATTCAACTAGGTCGTCGGAGAAGGAATTCCCCAAAAGCATTTATCGCAGTGTCTCGTTACCTTCATCTCGGGGGCCCGAGGTTACATGTGTAACTAGAGATGGTTGTGGTAATTCAGATTCTTCATGCATACGCCCCCTACTGGGCAGGGAGAAGAATTTCTAGCAAAAATGTATTTAATCATTAATACATTTCTCACCCACATCATTTTATATCACTTCTGAAGACATGGATTAAACCACAGGAGTCATATGGATTACTTTTATGCTGCCTTTTAGGAGCGTCAGAATTTTGGCGCACACACACTTGCATTCTGAGGACCTACAGAACTGAGATAATATTATAAAAATCTTAATTTGTGTTCTGCAGAAGAAAGAAAGTCATTCACATCTAGGATGGCATGAGTAAATGGGATGGTGAGTAAATGATGAGAGAATTTTCATTTTTGGGTGAACTATTCCTTTTAATGGAGAGCAAATGAAGTCTCTTGCCTCACACATTTTTCTTCTGAGAAAAAGTCGCCAGTAATTTTACAGATGTCTCCTTTAGTGTCAAAAGAGAAAAACTGAATATTATAATTCTATAAAATTATGGTAGTTAATATTAAAATATTTTATCTAAAAAGAAGACATAAAATGTTGCGTAGGCAATAAATTGTGTAATATAATAAATAAATCAGTTAAACTTTTCTTTTTCTTTTTTTTTAACTTGTTCATGACATGATGTGTCTGAGTGAACCAGTTCTCTAAAATGAATATTTATTTTTGATGTTGAAAATAACTTCTCATACCTCAGCCTATGAATATTTAGAGACAACTAAAAGTAGACAATTTGTATTTTCATTTACCCCCAAAATTGTAAACACTGTGGTTCTGTGACGCTAACAAAACATTGCTCTGTATTCCGCAACATTGGCTCAACCAATGGCACAAGGGGGAAGTGTTTGGGAAACCTGTTTGAAAGCATTAATTATTTTTGCATTTCTGCAAAAAAAAAAATAAAAAAAAAAAAAAAAAAAAAAATTTTAAAAAAAGAAAAAGAAAAAAGTAGCTAGTTACTGGAAAAGCTACAGAGCTAGTGTTATGCTACTGAAAAATGTAGTTAAGTTAGTAGCGTCACTGCTTTTAGTTAGTTAAGGCTAGGGTATACTTAGTTTTTCCATGGATCATTCCGTTTCATGCACAGTATACTGTACGCTTTTGAACCGCATGCGCACTATGGCCTCTATTTTAGTGAGCACACTAGGCGCAGTGCAACGACCGTGCGCTACGTCTTATCCAATTTTCATGAAAGCACTAATTCAATGCGTAATTTTCGTGCCAGCACACAGCACAAGTGGGCATTAGTGGAAGTGTTGCGTTATCTTTGGGTATATGCGTGCAAATTGTGGGTGTATTGGATGCTAATGAAGTGTTGCAAAGAGCAATTTGCTGTTTTCCTGAGAAATAGGTCATTGCGCTAAAAATCTCGGACAAAATAGAAAAGAGTGTTCACAGCAAGGATGTAGTTATTGCGCAAAATAATGTAAGACACAAAACATACAGCTCATTTACACTACCAAAATTTTTACTGTATGAATAGGCTGTCTTCATATCAACGTTGCTTGACAGGAAATTTTATATACATTAGGATGCAGACGGTGCAGAAACCAGAGAAAAACCTCGGAATTAAATTGCACTTGACCCAGTCCATTAGCGCTTTGCGCGCACAGTTTCACCAACCCATTTGCGCCAAAACTTAGCACATGCTTGCATGAAAATATCAAAACTTCATGGCCATGCCAACTGACTTTGTGCTTATGATGTATGGCATAGTGCTGCGTTTAAGGCATAGTGCTCTTAAAATAGGGCCCAATGACTGTTTCGTGTTACTCTCTTAGTACAACAGCAGCCTCATGTGCCGATGACATGCACAGTATGCGTGTACTGTGGTGATGAAGAAATTTGTATCATGCGCACTCTGCGTAAGATGTAGCGGCACGTGGAAAACTATGTTTACTTTGACCTTAGCTTCCCAAAATGCCTAGGAACCATACATGCTTTGATGGTTTTATCTTTATAGTCAGGTTATCTCATTACATCACTTATTCGGAGTACTTCTGTGGAGCGCTGTTGTTTGGCTGGCCATGCGCTGTTCTGTTAATCTGTTTAGCAAAAGGATGGTCCAGGCCAATGCAAGAAGATGGTAATTAGACTACCTAGCAACACAAACCTCTGGGTTTCATTCATGGTCTGTTCTAACCACCTACATTCATTGCTGCGTTACGCGGCAACAACGGGGTTCGTTCTTTGCCAGATCAGTCCAGTTTCACACCGTTGTCAGGCAGTTTTCCACCTCAAATGCCGACAGAAAAAATCCTGGTCGTGGGTGGTTTACCGGGGTCAGTCTGCCGACAGAGTGCGCATTTCATAAGAACGCAGCCACTTAATTCTGAACCATTCGTCAGATTTGCTCATTTACATGAGCACAGCTATCATTTTGTGCGAACGCTGACATTGATAAATTAGGTGTTTCAGTTAATAAGCAATACAAACAAATGAGAGGTCTTGTGAGAAGATGGTCCTCATTTAACTGCAGTTTTTTGTCTTAGTGGGGCTTATAAAGATTGCTTCCATATGATTTGCTGAATTAATTTGAGCACAGTTGGTTAGAGACTTGTGATTTAAAAGCTTTGGGTGACTTTTGTGTGATTCAGGTTTTATTAGGTGGAAAAACAAACCTTGAAGTTTGGAATTAGCAAAACATGGAAAATTTAATTTTGCACATGAAAATATTGTTTAATATTTAAGCAATACGGTCTGTGATTTTATCTGTGTTACAGTGAAATGGAGCAAAATATTTTCATATCAAACTTAATGTATGTGTCTGTGTGTGTGTTTTGCCATAAAATATTCCCCATAAATTCGTGTCAATTTGCACTCGTTTTGTATTTTCAGAGTAAGTTAAAATATTTTTAAATCAAATTAGTGAGGCCATAAATGACCAGCTGATTGCCGGCAGGGATTCGCGTCGTATGGAAACGGAAAATTTCGATGTGCAATGAAAATGACAAATTATTAAACAGAGACCAAAACATATCAGCACTCTGACTAGGGCTTTTTTTTTCTCTCCGAGTGAAAATATTAGCACAAAAAGTCCTTATTAAGGGTGGTGATGTTATTTTAACTAGTTTGAATCACCTTTGTTCTCTCTGTGTCCCTGAGAGCTTATAAGTTCTCTCAAGCAACACAAGCAGTGCGTGAAAAGTTTTCTCCACTGGTTTAATGCAACACTAGCAGAGAACAAGCACTCCCGTCTTCTCTACTTGACCGTGGCAAAGCAGTGTGCAAGATGGAAATGACAGTTTCTCACATTCTTATACCAGTCACTAAAGAGAAAGTTGCAGGATATGCTTCCTGAAAACCACCTGAACACAAATTGTGATAAACAGAAATCGAAAATTATTAAGAGTGTTTGTCCAAATTAAATAGGGCGTACAGTGAATTTGTTTTTATTTTTATTTTTATTTTATTTATTTTTTTAACCGCAGTTGTTTTCCCAGTGGCATCAGTAATTGCGTTCATGACCTCATGGTTGAAACAGGTCTTTTCGGGTGTTGTAAAAAATATTTGTTTATGTGGAGGTGTTAAAACTTATAGAATCGTAACTTGGAAAATGACATGAAATGCTTTTAAGACGTTGACAAGTCCTATATTCCATCTAAAATAATTTTAAACCACATTTTTGTATAATTATTAGCAATGATATATGGATATACATATTAATGAGCACTGATAACTCTCCCTGATTAACAGAAGTGGTTATTCCGCTTAGTTTCAGTTCCAAAAACTACCAGCAGTCTTGACAATGGGTAATGCTGCACTGAAGAATTTTTAAAGAATTTTAAATATTGTAAAAATAGGTAAATTACAGATTTATTTACAGTATATTATACATATACATATTGTACAGTATAAAAATCCAGAATTTTTTTGTAAATATTATTTGCTATCATTCTATTATATTATACATATCAGCTTTGTATCGGCCAACCTTTTTCTCTACTACTTATTATATATATATATATATATATATATATATATATATATATATATATATATATATATATATATATATATCTGTTGGCTACTTATTATTACACATGCAGTTTTTTATGACATTATTTATTGAGAAACTACATGGAATATTTGTACTTTTTCAACAGGACACAAAAGGTCACAGCACCTAAAATATATGCACATTTTCCCCTTTATACGTTCATGCACTAAAAGCTTGACGTTGATTTAAAAAACAAAACAAACTCATGGACCTCTTATGTGTCACCTATGCCCATGTATTCAACAATAAAAGTACATATGGTGTGAAATTTTATCACCTCTTGTAATGATTTTCATATGAAATGCACACATCTGGTTTCCAAGTTAAGGTTTATGACAAAGTAATGGCTTTAAAGATAAAAATACATTTTGATAACTTCTGTTAAAATATTGGCTTTGTAAACAAATTTCTCTTTTCCCCTTAAGCTTTAAATCTTTTACTTAATCTTTCTAAAAGTTACAGTTTGACATATTTGCACTGCACTGGCATGAAATGATCCATTCTATGAATTCCAGTCAATTTACAATAGTTCTTCTAAGCTGTCATTTACTTGACTCTTGTGCAAAACTTAGCTACTCTTACATAGTCTGAACACATTGCATGAAAAAAGAGCAGTGTCAGTATTATTAAAAATGTCTCCTTTTCTGTTCCACAGAAGAACGAAAGTCATATGGATTTGGAACAACATGAAGGTGAGTCAAAAAAATACAGAATTTACATTTTGGGTAAACTAGTGACTTAGAGTAAATGTACTGGCATATTGTCTTTCCACAAGCCGCCTAATGCTAAAATTGCAAAACAGGGTTTTGTTTCGAGACTTTGCTAATCATCCCATGCTGAAACAAAAACAATACTTTCTATGGTAGTTATATTTCGCTGTGCAGTCATGCCCCTAAATTATGGGGGCATACGTAATGATCTCAGCCAGGCTGGGGTAATTTCATATGCCACTTTCAATTAGTGCCAAAACCACAAAAAGTTACCGTGATGCAGAGTGATGCCTTTACAAATGACAACTTTCACTGAAAATGTATTATCAATACCAAGCATTGGAAAACGAGAACAGGTGAGGAAAAACATTATTAATATAACCTATAATTCAGACTCAACTACAAGTAATATATTTGTTGGTTGGTTTCACCTAAAAGTGTAACAGCCGACACAGCAACATTGATTTAACCAATGGCGTGGCTTTGGAGAGGGATTATCTTTTTGTACAACCAATGGAAGACAGGGGGATGTTTCTGGAAATTTATTTGAAAACAATGATTATTTTTGCAATTCTAGTTGGTGATGCTTGTGGTACAGAAAATACACACTTCAGTTTTAACTCAACTAGGATGTTTCATCTTAAACCACCCAAGAATGGATGATGGCAGCTGAATTATGTTGGTGTTCGCTGAACATGATGCCATCCATCTAATGCCTAGGAGCCTTTGTGTCTGTGCATGGCTTTGCCCCCTCGGTAATAAGTATGATACTGCATGCAGCCTTACAGCAACTTCTGCAGCACACTGCTAAAATGAACTCCCTGGAATTGGACAGAATTCCAAACAGAATGAACATTTCTTGACATGATTATATTGAGGGCTTCCAAGTACACTGGGAGAAAGTACAGCAGGAAAGAACAACCGTAGAAGTTTTTGACTTGTGTCTGGCTTGCACATACATTGTGGTATTGTGTTTTGAACTTGTGGCCCAAACAAGGGTTGCCGCATCTTCAGGGCACAATATTAATTAGTGGTGCTTACTGCTGCTTATACTTACTGTATTGTTAGGGATTTTCAAAATCCTCTTCGTGCATTTGTTTGTGCTACGGACATGAATGATACCACAAATCCTTACATGGTCTCACAGTAACATGTTACTATACCTACACGTTTGCAAAAGGATTTTTATGTGGCTTGTTGTACATATCATGGCACTTTCCTCGTGATATGAACTCTAGAGGCACAAAAACTAGAACACTACAGATTTGAATTCCTTTTCAGACAAGTAAAAGGGCAGATTATTTTTGCCCTGTTTTCTCACACAATTCTATCTTAACCAAGCACTTAATGTGTGATGTAGGGGATATACTGTATTTCAATGTTTGCATTTTATAACCAACTACATTTACAAGCTTATTCAAGTGTGTTCAAATTGCATGGTAGCTTAACTGATAGTGCATTGCACTTGCAATGCAAAGAACCAGGGTTCGCGTCCTAAAGCATGAGAGTCGACACATGAGCCAAAAGTGTCATAGAAGCACCACAAAATAATGTCTAATGTCTAATAATGTCAAATAAAGCCTATATTGACAAAAGGAACACTGGAAGGTTAAAGGAGAACTGATCCAGATTACTTTATGTGGCATGAGGGGCGTGGCCATGTGTCTGCCTGCGGGAAAGGGAAAGCGGTTTAGGCTCATCACCTGGGCTGTAATTACTCTAACACCTGCCTCTCATTATAGTGATGGCAGAGGGAGACCTGATAAGGCACGCCAGAGCGTCAGAATGGGAGAGAGAGTTACCAGAAGGCACATCTGAGAGACTGTGCTGTGATATAATGAGTGTTTATGTTAGTTGATGGTTACTGTCAACTGTGTGTGTGTTCTTTCATTAAAAGAACTGACCTTGAACCTGTTTCGTTGTCTCCTGACTCCTCCATTGCCCACGAACTTAACCTTGTCACAGTGGTGCCGAAAACCTGGCTTTGGAGGAGAACGCCATTATGGAGTCCTCACCGCTGGGCGAAGTCTTCAAGACCTTTGCCAGCATCCAGCAGAACCAGCATCAACCCTCATGGAGGTACGCCTTGAGCAGGAACAGCGCTTCCAAGTCCTGCTCCAGGCACAAGCAGAGGACCGGCAGGTGCTCCGAAGCCTGATCGCTAGAGAGGGGGCTGGCGCTGCGACCTCCCCGGAGCCCACACCACCCATGGCCCTGATGAAAATGGGGCTAAATGATGATCCAGAGGACTTCCTCGGCCTGTTCGATAAGACAGCCGAGGTATGGAAGTGGCCTCTCGACAAGTGGGCGGCCCGCCTATTGCCCTTACTCTCCGGGGAGGCGCAGCTAGCGGCACAGCAACTTCCCACTGCCAGCCTCCTTAACTACATCCATCTAAAAAAGGCCATCCAGCAACGGGTTGGTTGTAGCCGGAGCAGAGTTGACAGCTCTTTAGATCCCTGAGCTTCGGGAAGCACGGCCACCCGTTCGCTTTTGCCCAACAGCTCCGGGATGCCTGCCGGAAATGGTTGCTGGCGGAGGGAACCCGCAGCGCCGTTGAAGTTGTCGATCTGGTGGTGCTGAAGCAGTTCATCTCCCAACTTCCTCGAGGCATGTCCAAGTGCGTCCAGTGCCACCACCCGGCGTCGCTGGAGGAGGCTATCCAGCTGGCAGAGGACTACATGCTGGTGTTTCCAGGAGGCAGCGAAGCAGTGTTTTCTTCTCCCTCTCCTCTCTCTTTTCTCTCTCTACCCCCTGTGTCTCATGTCCCCTTAAACTAAAGCGACTTAAAGTGCATTCAAACTATTCCTTTTTTTTATTTTTTATTACGTGCATTGACCATGAATCAAACGCATGACTTTGGCATTGTCAGTGCAATGCTTAACCAGTTAGTCTACAAAGCTTTGCAAAATAATACACACAATACTATAAATAATATGTAAGTTGTGTTTGCTCATTCAAAAGTCGCCTCTACGATGCCAAGGTGTTGATTGGTTGCCAGGATGTTGCTATGCCTTTGCTAAGGTGTTCTGAGTATTTTCAGTGTGTTGCTATGCAGTTGCTAGGTTGCTTTGGATTATTGCTAGAGCAATGCTAATTGGTTGCAAGGGTGTTTTTTTTTGTTTTTTTTTTTTTACCCGGTATCATGACAAGTTGTAATAGTACGAGATGGTGAAATCGTAAGAAATTGTACGAGTTAGTTCATACTGTACAAAAACTTAGGACATTTACTCCTATAGACAAAAAAAACAACTAACAAACAATTGGCATTATGATTTTATGAAGTTTAACCCCTAATCCAAGCCTAAACCTCACCATGATTTTAATAGGAAAATAACTTTTATGTACCACCAAAGTTTGGAACGAGATGAGGGAAGCGTATTACATGTTACTGACATACATCAGTCATTTGTATTGCATAAATAAATAATTCTGAAATAAGTTAACAAATTTGTTCACAGATATTTCCTTTCCAAAATAAAGTGTTAGATAGGAGGCTAGCTAAAATCATATTGATTAAAAATTCAGTTTGTTGATTGGTTGATCTCTTTGGGAATAAAGTCGTACCTTTTTTGCATGAGCCAAGTCGTACAATATTTTACGATTTCGCCATTTTGTACTAATTATTTTGAGTTCTCATGAGACTATGTTGGGTTTCTTCCTGGCCCACATCAAAAGAGCCCGCCACCATGCATCTATGATATTCTAGTCCCTGAATAGAGTAGATCAGGTTCCTCTCTGCATGCTTATAAAAGTAATAGCATGTCTCCTCCTCAAGCTACACAATTTGAGACATCATTAATGTCCACTGCACAAACGGTGTAGGGCACATTACACCCCAAAATGTAAAACTTTGTTTAGGACTAGGAGTATGTTCAAATCCTTTTATACAAATATAATATGAGGAATAGTAATAGTGATGCTTGCCATCGCAACTGCCACTTATAATAAATTAAAACAAAAGGTGATATTGATAAATGTAAATTGCTATTCAGTCAATATATTTTGAAAGCCTCGAAGTCAATTCAGCTTTTGAAGACTCTTGCTTTAAGCTTATTTTAAAAATGTATACCTTACCTGAATGCAATTCCAGCTCTTTCAAAGAACATTGTGTTTGCTTTTTGAAAATGAAATAAATCTTCAGAGTTATAAGTAACACCAGACCAGGAATTTCCTTAAAAGCAGGAACTGGAAGTTTGAGTGGGAGTTTTAACAGAGTGTGTAGGCTTCATCCAGGTGGAAACACACACACACACACACACACACACACACAGCTGGGCCTCACATGTTCATGGCCGAGTTCCAACGGTTGTGCCACTAAGGACTTCCTCTCTGCTTACCTATGTGTTCTTGGCGGCTGTTAGGGTCACAGAGACCCAGAGGGGTAGCTGACCTTCGGTCTGACCCGCTCAGGCCAGACAGGGGAGTTCATTTCACCCACATCAAAGCAGCGATTTGTCTTATATAATAAATAGTGCTCCTAATTTAAAAGTCTCCCACTCAGAAAGCAGAAAGGTTTTATTATTATTATTATTATTATGGCTGATTCAACAAAAGCAAGTGCTGGCCAGTGTCTGTCCTCGGTGTGCATACAGGCCAGGTTAACAAACCCTGAGAGAATAATGGCAAAAATGTGTATCAGAACTGTATTTCAGTGAATATTTTGCACGGTAAGTTTATTTTTGGAAGTCAATTTCTGTACAAGAGCATACTTTGAAGTCTTGGCTGCAAAAAAGCTATTGAATATTTTCACAGATATTGCTCAAGAGAAAATATACCACTTATTGAACACATGTTGACCTTTTTTTGACAACATACCCTAATAGAAAGGCATCTTTTCACTCTGTATGGGGTAAGATGTGTCACAATGGAACATGCCATTAAACAGCCTATTATACGCGTTTCAGCTAAATTTAAACAGTACAAACAATTACAAAACACAAAGTAATTCTTGCAACAGCAAAAATGTAAAAGGTAACATGCAAAATATCAAACCTCATCTTCGGGTAACAAAAATTGTTCATTAATAAAATTTATAAAATGACACTCTGTTTGAGGTACAGATAAACATTTTGTAATCAGTAACTCAGTTTTGTAGTGTGTATCAGTATATGTAGTTTTGCATATATACATAGCAATATGGTCACACGGGAAATTGGCAAGTTCATGTTCCCTGAAATCAACCCCAATCTACTGAATTACTAAAAATGGAAACTCCCACCAGACATTTTTGCATCAATTTGGACATGATCAACTTAAACTCTAGCGCCGCTATTCTGGCCCCATTAAAACCAGGAAGTAAATGTGATCACATAAGCAATGGTGAGCGCGATTCGGAGGTTGCATTTTCACTCTAAACTCCACAAATGGTTAGGTTTAGGGTTGGGTTTGGGTTAGGGAGTAGAGTTAATAAAATATGCATTCCTGTTGACTGTATTACATCATTTACAACTAAAAATACAACTAGTATTTGGTGCCACTCTGGAATTTTCATTCAGAAACTGGAACTCACATGACCATATGTTCAGCAACACTTCCCGCTTCGGCCACTAGGGCAGTGATTTGAATTTCATAGTCTGAATAGTCTGCCAAGGAAGATACGTAGAAAGTCATACGGATCTTGCCAAGCTTCTTTTGTATGGTCTCTCTAGCTCTCCAGAAACTCAGAAGTAGGAGTGCATAGAATTTCTCTGGATGGGTATAAATGGCTGGATATGAGGCAGATCTCTCACTCTCTTTCCCCAACCACATGCGGCCGTATGGGGCAAGGAGAGTAGCTCTGGCCCCTGTGATCTTGGGCAGGGCCTGGATGAGCTCCCTCTGTCAGAAGCAAACCCTCTCCACACTCCCATATCCCATCAATCACTGCTTTAGGCTCTCTCAGATCTCCACACAAACCTTTCATTTACTCACTGGCTCTGTGTGCTGCCTCACATGGGAGCATTTAGGATGGAAAAAAGTCCCTTTGTCCCTCTGTGTTTGAGGAAGGGAGGCTGGATTTTCACAGATGCAATGTAGTGAATAATCATCTATTATAAAGGCCCTATAGCCCACATATATTTTAGCAGATTTATAGAAGAATGACTTGTCTTGGAATCTGCAGTAAATCACAAGGAATTGCAATTCATTAGATACCACCCAACAATTATGTCGACTTTCTATCAGTATTTACAAGTTATAAGTTCCATTCAGTAATGTGTTCTTATTAGGGCTGCAGAAGTTAATGTGTTAACCATCTATCTACACTAACTGAGCACTTTATTAGGAACACTATGGTCCTACTAATGTGCCAGACGTGGTCTTCTGCTGCTGTAGCCCATTCACTTCAAGGTTCAACGTGTTGTGCATTCTGAGATGCTATTCTGCTCACTACAATTGTACAGAGTGGTTATCTGAGTTATCGTAGCCTTTCTGTCAGCTTGAACCAGTCTAGCCATTCTCCGTTGACCTCTCTCATCAGTCTGCCACTCACTGGATGTTTTTTTGTTTTTAGCACCATTCTGAGTAAACTCTAGAGACTGTTGTGCGTGAAAATCCCAAGAGATCAGCAGTTACAGAAATACACAAACCAGCCCATCTGGCACCAACAATCATGCCATGAACAAAATCACTGAGATCACATTTTTTTCCCATTCTGATGGTTGATGTGAACATTAACTGAAGCTCCTGACCCGTATCTGCATGATTTTATGCATTGCACTGCTGCCACATGATTATCTGATTAGATAATCGCATGAATAAGTAGATATACAGGTGTACCTAATAAAGTTCTCAGTGAGTATGTCTGTCTGTCTATCTATCTATCTATCTGTCTGTCTATCTATCTATCTGTCCGTCCGTCCGTCCGTCTGTCTGTCTAATAGGGTTTTTGATGTTCTGCAGTTCAGAATCTGATCTGAATTTATTCTACAGGGTAAATTAATTGCCCTTAAAACTGTTCAATATTGTGAAGCCTCTGACTGTCATTTCAAACTAGCCTACTTTAAAAAAAATTCCTCTGAAAAAGCATTGCATTAACTTTAGACCACTGCATACTGAATTTCAGTTTGTAAAGAGAGTGACAAAATAATAACTTGTCAAATGTATTTGCATTACAGGAAAATGGCAAAATAAAAGAAAATGCAGCAATAAAGAAAAACGGGCACATGTGTGAGCAATCTTTCATTGAAGAGCAATTAAAGCTGTTATTTAGCAATGAGAGTGGCAGAAAAATGCTCAGTCAACTGAATTATCTAAAGAGCCAACATCAAGAGACAGAGAGAAAGAGCAAGTGGAGCTAAAGTTGGAGTTGTATGCCGTCTATTCTAAACTGACCAATGTTGACCTCATAAACCACTTACCAAACTGCAGGCCCTGTTTACTGGAATCATGGCTCACACCAGACAATAAAACTCTCTGAGACGACTGTGATGCTCATAGGTCCTCTTCTGACCTGCTGATCCCACTCGTTTGACTGAGATCCAGGGGTTAGAGCTTACAAACATGCTGGTATACTGGTGCCATGAAAAGAATGACTGACTAGAGAATCATCACTGCTGATGCATACTGTATCATGTGACAAAGGCTGTACTTCTCAAAAACTATTCTCAGAGCATGATCTGTGATTATCTATAATGATTATGACATCATGTTTCTATGTTTAGACAGTTTACATTCGTATGAGGCGTGTTGACAATGGCCTCTCTTTATGATGGTGTTGAGTGAGCAATACGTAACATTATACATAATGGTAATTATATGATTATCCGTGAAACTCATGTTTTGATGTTGATTGATCACATGCGGCATGAGGGTTTTGTGCCATTCAGAAATAATTTTAGAATATGTTTTAAATTCAACAGGTACCATACAGCACGTATATTTAAATTCAATTTGAATTTAAGTAGAATTAAAATGGAATGAAATTTAAAGAAATTTAATTAAACTGTAATGTATAATAATTATAATAATGCATTATTAATATAATTTGTTATATTATGTAATACATAAAATATAATATATTATGCTATATTTATAATATTAATTATTATCATTTTTTATAGTTTCTAATATTTCAGTATTAAAAAAACTACCCATCAACAATTGCCCATATTCCATTACATTTAATAAATTAACTTTTATTTTCATGGATCATGGTGTAAGAACATTTTCTAGAATGCTCTAATTTACTCATATAATATAATAACAATTCAAATTTGGATGTCAATATTTACTTTTATGAGGTTATTCTAAAGCAATGCAGTGCAGATTTTGTGGTTCAGTTTTTTGATTGTTAATTGATCTGAAAATATTGAAATTAGTTTAAAGAAATATGTCTTAGTTTAGTTGAGAAATGTATTCTACATATCATGGAATAAATCTGCATAATTAGTCAAAATGAATGATTAATGGAAGTTATTTATTTTTTGTCGTAAAGCTTGGACTAATGAAATGGCTCTGTTATGTGACTGTGTTGAATTTTTAATTGTAATCCAGTAAATTCCTCTTCCTGTCACTTTATTTCAAGTTATAATTTACCTGTACATCCAATTCAATTATTTCAAATTAATTTGTCATCATGAATTCAAAGGCAGCCCATTTCTTTATTAAGTATTATGCCCAACCCTGTTAACGGTGTATGTTTTAAATTTGGTTTGTATGGCTGCACACTGAGTTATGGGATTGTCTTTTTATTAGGCCTGCTCTCTTGTGAACTTCCTGTTGTAGACCCCAGAACCTTGTGGTAGGGGGGGGGTTTAAAATCTCCGCCCACATCAAACAGATCCCCGACCCTTCCTGACCCCACAAGATGGCAGATACCCACCTACCAACTATGCCCCCTCTGCTCGGGGCGTAATGACGGAGCCATCAAACCGTATTTATAATCCTGAAGCAGGATTTTTAAAGTGGTCAACT
Organism: Myxocyprinus asiaticus; assembly: GCF_019703515.2. Taxonomy (NCBI): domain Eukaryota; kingdom Metazoa; phylum Chordata; class Actinopteri; order Cypriniformes; family Catostomidae; genus Myxocyprinus; species Myxocyprinus asiaticus. Next base: position 41,494,455 of record NC_059362.1, read on the forward strand.
TCAGGAGCACTGGAATTGTTGAGTGCAATTTGCGGTCGCTGCATTTTCTTGTAAAAGAGCCACGTGCTGGCAGAGTTCAATTTAGCCCGTTTTTTTAGTACATTTGGAAATGCAGAAGAGATGTTATATCATATAATCATTTCATACTAATTTAGGATGAAGAAGAACCATTCATTTGGTTTTGAAATGGAAATGTTGGTGTATTAACCTGACCAAATGAGTTAATCATACTTTTTTTTTTTATTCCTGGAAAATGAAAACTATAGCTACTTCTATGCTGAAATTTCCACTGCTTCACTGAATCCAACTTGAATTCCAAAATTATACCTATAATGAAAATTATAATCATAATTTAAATGCTGTTATTAGACACAGGTTGTAATAGGAGCAGCAGCAGTAGTATGTTTTACTATATTTTACGGTCAGTGAAATATAGAATTATAAATTATGCTGGTTTAGTGACTCTGAGGTGGTCCTGAACATTATCAATTATATCTATACCTACTACAGTACGTAAATAAAGTAGATACAGAAATGAAAATTACTTTTCCCAGACAGGCTTTTCCTTTTTAACACCTCATAACTGTCTGTTCTTTATATATCATCTTTCTGATATTGTACTGAAGTCAAACTTCATGGTTTCCATTCTGTTAAAACAACTTTTTGCGTAACTTCTTGTGCTGTCCTTTAAGGTCAAGCTCTTCCTCAAAACTGAAAAATGACATTATACCACTTCAGTGGCATACGGTAAAATGGGGCTAAAGGCCCCCCCAGGTAAAAGGAACTTTTTATTTCATTTTGTCCCAAAACACTCAATAGCAACAAAACCTCCCACAGCACTTACCTAAACTGTTTGTCACTACAGAACATTTTCATGATCCATGAGGTCATAGTGTACAATGTCTATGGCCATGTCCACACAAATACATTTTCATTTGAAAAAGCATCTTTTTCTCTAAGTTTTGGCCTTCCATCCACTCTGAGATGGCGTATTTGACAGGAAAAACAGAGCTTTTCGAAAATGCTCTCCCAAGTGGATAAATTTGAAAATGCTGTCTTCGCTTTCTAGTGTGGACAGGGGAGACGGAGATTTTTGAAAACGATGAGGTATTTGTTATCATATGACACAGTCATGTTATCCATTCAACACAAATATTCATTGTAGCGGCATTGTTGTGCCTGTTATCCACTTGGATAGCGTTGTTAAAGATAATTGTTACTCAGAATTGCTGTCAGTTGACGGAACACAAGAACGATCGCATTTCAGACCATACATAGAAAAGCGATTTCTCACATGAGCAGTAAGGGGATTTAAGAGTTTTCTACATTTTAATGTGGATGAGCAACTTTTGGAAAATGATTAAAAACAGCAGTGTTGATGGAGAGCGTTTCTAAATGCTGTTTTCAGATGTATCCGGATTAATGTGGACGTTGCCTAAAGGTTGATTCTGAGGTAATCAGAATCAGAATCAGAATGAGCTTTATTGCCAAGTATGCTTAAACATACAAGGAATTTGTCTTGGTGACAGGAGCTTCCAGTGTACAACAATACAAAAACAATACAAAAACAGCAGCAAGACATAGATAATAATAAAAAATAAAAAATAAAACTAATTATACACATACGTACAGACACACACATACATACATACACACATACACATGGGTAGTGCAACTCTAATACAATCTGTTATGTACAGTGCAAATACAAATCTGTTATGTACAGTGCAAATGTTTTTTTTTTTTTTTGTTTGTTTTTTTTTTCAGAGGAATGAAATGGCAGAAGAGGTTGGATGTGTTGGATAAATATAAGAAAGACTAAACTGTGTATTGCACATAGTTATTGCTCAAAGGGGCAGTTTTAACTGTTAATGAGATGGATAGTCTGTGTGAAAAAACTGTTCCTGTGCCTGACGGTTCTGGTGCTCAGAGCTCTGACGCGTCGGCCAGAAGGCAAAAGTTCGAAAAAGGTAGTGGGCAGGGTGAGTGGGGTCCAGAGTGATTTTTCCATCCTTTTTCCTCATTCTGGAAGTGTATAGTTCTTGAAGGGGGTGCAGGGGGCAACCAATAATCCTCTCAGCAGTCCGAACTGTCCTTTGTAGTCTTCTGATGTCTGATATAATTTGATATAACATTGTAACAAGTTCGTAATTTGGATCAGAATGAGGAAGCGGAAGATGGCGATTCCCACACAGGAATGTCCTTTTACTGAACTCAAAAACTAGTTCACTTTACAGCGCAACGTTACAGCTTCACACGCACACAAACTCAAGGTGCTTCATTATAAAAGAACAACGGCAGTGGCCAACACACATGCAGCTTCTCAGCTGGGCCCTCTCTCCCTTTCGGTGGACTGGGCTGTCTTTTATTTCCCCCACCTCTCATTGTGAACATGGAAACGGTACTTAGTCACAATTCATCTCAGGTGGATGTCCTTACCGCTTTCTCTCTCCCCAGATGGGCGCACAACCACGCCCTCACCTCCACAAACATTTAATAACTTTTGAAATATTGCACACTTATTTAGCTTATAGGAATCAAATTTATTTTGAGACAGTATACTTATTTGTTATTTCCAGTGTATTTCAAGGTGATTGAAGCAAACACTTTTTTTAAAAAAACTGTCTTGTAATTGTTATACAAATAATTGTTTTTCCTAAGTGGAGGAAGTTGATTTGTTATGACATTTTTTTAAAGTGGGGTCACATTGACTGATCCAATAACAATGGAGATTCATTTGTTTATAGAATACTTGAGATGTTTGAAATGCCAAATGTTATTGAAATGAACAGGAAATGGCAGAGCCTTTTTTGATGTGGTTATTTTGAAAAAGCATTATCTTAATTTGTTACTCAAAAAAAAGGAATCTTGCTGTCTCAAAGGTGTTTGCATGAGTTGACAAACTGTTGCCTTTATATCTTCACTATATTACTACATTTGAACCAATTAATAAACACTGTAACATACTCTAAATGAGACTGAAATGTTTTCACAGCAAAAGTTCTCTATAGCTATAAAATCTCTCCATCGGATCACAGGAAAGAAGTTGACCTGGGAAAATCTGCTACTACCGCATCTTTACATGGATGAACTGCAGCAGCTCAGCACATCTTAGTTTCTTATTCGCACGTGAATCAACTATCAACATTTGTTCATGATCCATGATTAGTGTAAATACATTTACTCTGCATCTGTGTAATCACACAATATACTTAGATGTGGCTTCTATGCATTGTAAAAATAGCATTAACACTGTAGTGTGAAAATAAAATCAACATAATTGCCTCATAATGCCGTTAGTAGGCCACCTTCGCGGCATACAGCAACAGTGCCAGGACAGATGGCCCTTGGGGTATCATGGGACAGTCCAAATCTAAACACTGTCTGCATAGGAAGGAAACCATTCAATTTCGCTTTGCTATTACTTCCTGTTTAACATCCTTATATTATAAATGAATAAAGGCTGACTGGCCGGGATAGGAACACTGGTCATTTTATTTATGTATCTTGCCATGTGCTGTTCTGTTAGAAAATGATGGCTGCCAGAATCCCCATAGATATTTGCCTTGTGCGCTCTGGAGGATGTTATCAACATAGCTGTGATAAAGGATAAATTATTTCTTTAGAGTTAGGTCTCCAAAAACTTCACATATGGGTACCAAAGCTTAAAAATACAAGCCTTTGAATACTACCCCCTCATATTGAGAGCTCCATAAATCACTCACACACACATACTGGCCAGTGCACACTTGGCACGTAATCAGACGGCACTTTGGTGACTACTCCTACCTGTCATTCTTGAGAAGCCAGTACGCCATGAGTTAATTAATGTATAGCAATCAAATTCCTCTCTGTTAGTATGAACACACAGTCTCTGTATCTCAGCTTCCCCAGGCTTATTTTTCTTGGTCCTTGTTATGCTACTCAGCTGTGCGTGTTCGGATATTTATGGATCTGTAAAAATGCACAAGGTCAAATTAAAACTCCTGCATGCGGTGAGATGCTGGGACATACCATATGTAAACAGGAGTGTTTATTCATACGATCTGGGGGTTTGATGTGTTTTCGCTGGATGACAGATGAATTTATCAGCTTCACTTTTGTCACGCAGCTCCACCATGCCGGAACACACAAACCGTGATAAATCTATAGGGCTTTTCAAGGGAAGTTTGAAACCCCAATGTACAAATGTGAATTTTTAATTCCATCCTGAAAAACACAGCTCCTACGGCCTGCTCTGTAGATATCCAAGGTCATGGCATATACAAATCTAAGATATGTTGTTCTGATTTGTTTGCCACCAAAAATAGGTTGCAGGTCTGTTCAGAAAGGGTTATGGACAGAAAAAACGATGTTACATGCAAATAATAAAATGCAAATAAACAAAACATTCTAGATAGATAGAATACCAAAATAAATAGGCGTATAAACTTTTAAATGAAAGGAGATAATGCTTCCCATATCTTTTGTTGTTGACGTCAAAGGTTGTGCTTCCCGTCAAAACTTTATCAATTTATCTGTCATTTGGTAAAAGCTAGCCAAATGAGCTAAATGCCAACATGGACAGGTTACGTGACCTCATAAACCAGCAGCAAAAGTATGTAAGGTAAAAGAAAATATCATTCATCCACACAACATTAAATCAACTTGAGGATAAATTGTTATAAAAATTGTGAATTATTGCCTGCCAAGAGCATACAGTAAAACTAAATTCATGAGACATTCCGAAACTTTACACTCAAACTATAAAGACAATTTAAAACGTAATAGTCAATTTTCCAGTATAGCTAATGTCATGTTAATAATTTTGCATTCTGTTTGGCCTATGTGGTTTATGATAATGCAAAACAATTCTATATTTTATTTTAACAGGCTATCATTTTTGTTTACTTTTGCACAATAAACAATTTTGGTCCAATTTTTAAATTTGTTTGGTACTAGCAGATGTCCAATGTAAAATATGGAGCAAAACCAGTTGAGAACCACTGTTCTAAGAACACTGCATGCATTATTGTGGTTATTCAACCCACACGTCTCTGCAAAATCCAGAAATTCTTGTTCTTTCTTAAAGGCTTAATGAAATCAGATGGCATGGGAGGTTTAGGGCAGTCTCCGTCTTCCACTCTCTTTTGTTTTGAGTCAGGTGTAGATTAGATCTCTTTTGCTCTGTTAAAATGAGAAAGCAGAGCTACCAGTGTGTCCCATAATGCGATCGTAAAAACAAACAGCTGTGGCGAGTGTTTAAAAAGAGCTAAATGAAACCCAGGTACTGCACTGTACATCCAAGTGCCTTAATCCTATTAAGACCTGTCAATCACAAACAAAAAAGAAAAATACAAAACTTGTGTGATCTCTCCTCAATTTCTCAATCTGAAATCCTTGAATGTGGAGTGGCTAATTATTATTTTATTTTTTTTACTTGAGTGCATTAAAATGTTATTATCAATTATGATGAGTAAAAAAAAACATGGCTAAACCACAAAAGCAATGAATGTCTCACTTGCTTTTTAAAAAATATATAATTCTGACCATAGTCAGTTTCAAATGAATCTTGCACTATATTCATGCTTAATGATGTGTCCTGTTTAATCTGTGCCAATGCTGACATGTCATATTTTGGATGGATGGTGTTATTAACATTATAACTGCGTATTTTTAAAGAAGCAATTTAAAGGAATAGTTCACCCAAAAATGAAAATTATCTCATCATTTACTCACCCTCATGCCATCATACCAGATGTGCATGTCTTTCTTTCTTCTGCTGAACACAAACAAAGATTTTTAGAAGAATTTCTCAGCTCTGTTGCTATGCAAAAGTGAATGGGTACCAAAGCTCTAATAGCATATAAAGGCAGCATAAAAGTAATCCATAAGACTCCAGTGGTTAAATCCATGTTCTCAGAAGCGATAAGTGTGGGTGTGAAACAGATCAAGTCCTTTTTTACAATAAATCTCCACTTTCACATTTTTCTTTCGTTTTTGCACACATTTACATTCTTTGTGCATATCGCCACCTACTGGGCAGGGAGAAGAATTTATAGGATAAAAGGACTTATATTGATCTGTTTCTCACCCACATTTATCTTATCGCTTCTGAAGATATTGATTTAACCACTGGAATCTTGTGGATTACTTTTATGCTGCCTTTATTGCTTTTTGGAGCTTCAAAATTTTGGTATCCATTCACTTGCATTGTGAGGACCTACAGAGCTGAGAAATTCTTAAAATCTTCATTCGTGTTCAGCAGAAGAAAACAATTCATAAACATCTGGGATGACATAAGGGTGAGTAAATGATGAGACAGTTTTCATTTTTGGGAGAACTATCCCTTTAATACAGAAAAAATACCACACAGACACTTCTGTGAGCATTTTTCATTTATGACACAGACACATTGTTGAATCAGAGTTTTGAATAAATTCAATAAAAAAATGTTTACGGAAACAAGACAAGTAAGGATCACAAAACTAGTTTAGTCTATAAACGTAATAGCCAACAATAATTTATCTTAAAATCATCCCGATATTCACAGTGTCATTTTTTATTTTAAGAGGACTAAATGTGCTAATGGGTTAATGACACAACGCTCACTTTTTGTCCAGATCTATTAAATTATTCAAAAATTCACAAAACAATTACTTGTATACACCACTTCAATGGTGAATGTGTTTTCAAACACTGATTTAAAATGTATATTGATATTTGTTCCAGGGCTTAATATCAAAATTGTCATGTGGCGTAACCACCTGGACAGTGGTAGCTCAGCGGTTAAGGCTCTGGGTTACTGATCAGAAGGTCGGGGGTTCAAGCCCCAGCACTGCCAAGATGCCACTGTTGGGCCCTTGAGCAAGGCCCTTAACCCTATCTGCTCCAGGGGTGCCATATCATGGCTGACCCTGCACTCTGACCCCAGCCTAGCTGGGATATGTGAAAAAGAAGAATTTCACTGTATATGTGCAAATGTATAATGTGTGATAAATAAAGAAAATTATAATTAATTATTATTATGGAGACAGTTAAAAAGAAGAAAAAAGTCAAATTAATATATATATATATATATATACACACAGTACTGTGCAAAAGTCTTAGGCACATAAGATGTTTCACAAAAACATCTGTCTTAAGATGGTTATTTACTGTATATCTTCAGCTTAGTGTGTAAATAGGAAATATACATTTTAGACTCCTAAACATTCCTTTAGCAAATAAAATAGAATAGAAGCACAGGGAGCCCTGCAACAAGTGGCATTGCCCCCACAGAGCCCCCAACTGAACATCGAGTCAGTCTGGGATTACATGAAGAGACAGAAGCAATTGAGACAGCCTAAACAGATAGAAGAACTGTGGTGAATACTCCAAGAAGCCTGGAACATCCTATCTGCCAACAACAAAGAAAAACTGTGTCCAGTTGTACCTAGGAGAATTGGTGTTGATGTTTTTGACTTAGCTTTTTATGTTTACTGGACTTTGCATGACATTAATTGATCAATGAAAACTATTTATGTCATTATTTTTGGAAGACATCCTCACTATGCAACATTTTTCACAAGTGCCTAAAACTTTTGCGCAGTACCGTGTGTGTGTGTGTGTGTGTGTGTGTGTATATATATATATATATATATATATATATATATATATATATATATATATATTTTCAAGGTGACAAGGAAAGTATTTTAATACCTTTTACAGTGCATTACATTTCTGTAATCATTAGGCCTATATACTTTTTTTTTTAATTTTTATTTTTTTACTATAAATGTTTTTTAATTATTATTTTTTAAGAATTCCACTCAACATCTGCAACAATAAATGTGTCATCTCGAACGAATTAAAAAAATAAAAAATAAAAACTATGTAGCTAGTGTTTTGACCTCCCTAGGGTTCGGCAGGCTCTTCTTCCTGCGTGTCAGCACAACGAGTGTTCGCAGCATCAACTGGGAATGACGGCCTCTCGTCAGCTAACACCCAAGCCGGCGCCACAAGAACACGCCAAACCCTCCAGGAAAAAACATCAGTGCTCTCTGGAGGGTCCTCGCTTGACTGTTCGCTCTTTTCCTGTCTATCTTGGGCTCAGCTCGAAGTCTGTGTTTTTAGGAAAATTCCTCTGGACGCCCAGCGTCTTCTGCGCGATCATTAGAAGCAGACCCCCGTCTTGTGTTTGTCCTATGCAAACAGCTCAGCTACCACTTCATCCATCTCGTTTAGACTGCCTTGAAACTTTGTGCTGCTCCTGAACGACAATTTTTCTATTTTTTTCCCGACACAATCGCATGGGATATTCCTCCTCGTGGTCTCGGACATGTCAGCTGCACCTCCTTTAGCTCTCTTTGACTTATGTCACTGCATCAAATATTTATCAAGGAGTTTCAAACGTATTCGTAAATCAGCGTTGCGTGAGTGAACCTTATAGCCCCGCAAACTGGATACGTCTAGACATCCTTACCTGTCACAAAATTCATCTCCATAATTCCCAGTGCATTTAAAAGTGGAACTATAGAGCAAGATGGTCAGACACGCTAGATGTTTTTTGCAATGTCGCCATCTCTTGGTGATTTATGGTGACACGTTTTTTTTTTTTTGCCGTTTAGGAATGATTATAGTGACTCAAAGACCACTGTGGCCTTAATCAGGATTAAAAAGACAAAAAGTGTAAGGGTCAGAGCTGTAAAGTTGTTTCAGTCATAATTTTAGGGTTTGTTGACATTACATCATCATGGCAATGAAGCTGTAAAATTGTAAAAGTTGTAAAAATTTTACCCAGATAAGGCTAGTGAGTGATTTTATCACTCTCATGTTAACACACATATTGTTGATGTCTTGTGACTATACTTTTGAAACAGTGAGTATTTTAAAGGGGTCATTTAATGCTATTTTTTTATATATATAGTTTTACTATCTTCCCTGAGGTCCATTGATAATGTTAGTAAAAAAATAAAATAAAATAAATAAATAAAATATATATATATATATATATATATATATATATATATATATATATATATATATATTATTTTATTCATTTTATTTGCATTAAAATAGTAATTATTTAGTACCATTTTGCACCCTGTTTTTGGCCCTCTGTCTGAAACGCTCAGTTTTGGCCTAAGCGCCTCCTTAAAACATCAACGTATACGCCCACTGTTCTGATTGGTTAACATCGTGCAGCCCCTCGAATACAGCCATTTTTAAAACTCAGTTATGCGCCAGAGAAACTAGCGCACAGCCATATCGAAAATTTTGTCTTGGAACTTCCGTTCTAGCAGTTCTATATAGATATCTATAGTGTTGATGTCAAAGTGTAATTAGCTAGCAAAGTGGATTTACAGGTTATAGAGTTGCCAAAAGCTATCATGAGTATTTTAAAGTGTTCAGAGGATGTCATAACAACTGGAAGCAGAGGGGGAAGATTTTAAAACAAGAGTACTTCAATTATAAATACAAAAGATCCTACCTTTACGCTGTGGAGGTACTAATATGCCTCTGTGCTTATGAAACTCCAAGAGACAACACAAAGTCATTAAAAATATCTCGTATGACACCACTGACCATCTTCTCATGTCATTCACCCATCACGTTATAAGTAAGGTGAGTAGATTTTTTTTGTTTTGTTTTTTGCATTAAACCAAGACGGGGGAAGGGGTGCTACTATACTGTATATAAACACACAAACAAAGACACACTTATACATGTGAAAGTGTATGCTTTATTTTATATTCCGTTTGCAACAATTTTAATCACATTTAATCCTCTAAAAAAATTAAGGGTGACAAATTAATTTTAGAAAGTACAATTGTAATTTTCTTTCATGTTGAATTTGCCTGTGTTATAATACAAGCTCTCACTGTTGGAAATGTCATGTCTACTACACATTATAACACAAATTATTAACAAGTTGAAACCTAAAAATTAAGCAGAATTTACACGTATAACAATTAAATGCTTGTATCATGAAAAAGTGCAGTGTGTCATAGCTGTACGAATGTGATCTGCCAGATCCAATTTACCTCCATGTGTACTGGAAAAAACAAACATTTAGAGTGACAGAAAAAACACCTCACAAGCATTTTCACGTAGGAAAGGGGTGCTGTAGACTCACACCATCAACTCTTTGAGAAAAATACCTTCTGTGCTACCACACGTAATCCATTTTGATCAACTTAGTAGCTTCAATACAAACAGGAAGAGTGGAGTGCCAAAAAGGGGCGGGGCTGAATAAGGTGAATAGGAAGTAACTGAATAAGCACCAAAACATTATAAAACTAAATCTCAGGGTTTAAACATTATGCACATCCAACACATTGCATCCAAATATATTAAACTTTTCATCTCAAGCACAACTGTTAACACTCTCACCCTGTCTACACTGGACGTGAGAGTCGTGTCACATCAAAAGGAATAGAACCCATTATAATCAATGATGTTGTCTACCATGGAAGCATCTGTTGTGGCGCGTAGCATTGCTCCGATAGTAAACAGATGTCCTGTTCCATTTTGCGCTGCATGCACTGGCGCTACTACTGCCAGCAACACAAATAAACAATTTAGAAAGTTAATGTTGACGTGCCCAGTATAAACAGCATCAAGCCGTTGCATCGCGTCAACGGACGCGCCCGGTGTAAACAGGGTGTCAGCACATCAGTCATGATGACATATGAAATATTCATGAATGAAACTGTTTACTCACGTTTTTTGCGATCACGTCCAAGTGTTTTTAACTGCCCCGTCCTTCAGTAACTGTTCCTTTGCCAAGCTTGAATCGTACCAACAACTAAAAATAGCACAGATGAGCGAAAGAAAGCGTCCATGACGCGTTTGTGCTCAAAACAGCAGGGCAGCTGCTGAATGACAGAGAGCTTCTCCTCTTCAGAGTTGTAACTTGACACTGCATCTTTTAAAAGCGGCCCGAGATATGTATCAAGCGGTCAAAGACGTCTGTCTGTGCATGTTTATGTAGAAAAACATTTAAATCCAGACAGGCACATGAAGGTGTCCACTTTGGATGAATCTCCCATGACAGGCCCAATCTCTCTGCTCTTCACATGTGTGACTGATTGAGCACCAGTGGGCAGGTTCAAGGGTGCAATGCGTTGCATATGCAGATGTATTTGGTCCTTGTGACGTCACAAGTTCCACAAAATCCAAATGAGATGTTTTTGCAGCTTGGTTTAAATAAAGGCTCTTTTCATATTAAGGAGGAAGTTTTCAGTTCTGAAACTTACAGTATGTTTTTATAGTACAATGACCTCTTATATGTCAAAAGATCAAGGAAAATTATTATTATTTTTTTAAGAAATGTTAATCAATATTTTGCCATAAATACTATCGATTGATCTTAACTTGGATTAAACTCAGAACATTCCTTAAAGGTGCAATATGTAAAATTTTTCATGTAATATTCGCCTTTTTTTGCCATTGTGTGAACAGCTTGTAACGCAACTTAAAAAATGAGCCCTTCCCGGACTTCCTAGGTTGCCTATTAAAGCCTGTAGACTGATTTTCATGCGAAGGGAGCGGGTCACTTTTGCCGGGAAAATCCAAAGGATGTGACGTTTATGCGTGCTCCCGAGAGCCTTGCCTCAGACAGTAGCTTCTCTTCCACTATTCAACAGGGTCAACAGACAGTCTGCAACACTAGGTAACGTTATCTTAGAGATGGAATCCAGCAAACGTCCGGCTCCCATAACAACACCGACTCCTACACAAACTCAAAGTAAGCCAAAAAAAAAAAAACATTTATCTACTGAATCATAAGCGGAAATGTGATCGTGGTCGAGCGAAAACTAGAGTGAACACCGGCAGGGCATTTGATTCCTGGAGGGACCTTCATTCGGTTTTGGGGATCAAAACCGACCCTGAATTGGCATTTTTCGTATTGGACAGGTAAGCTTACATAACAGCAAAGCATGTGAAATATAGTTCCATAAGGACTGATCTGTGTAATTTTAGTTAACTTGATCTTGTCTGCTAACGCTGACGAATTGCAAGCTACCTTGCTTCGTAACTTTCAAATAATTTCAACAATCTTCTCTTTATACTAAAAGTCATGCTGATTCACAGTAACTGTCATAAACAATTAAAATCTGTAATTATTCAGCAAGCTAAACTACAATAACACATGAAATGAATGCTTGACAATGTTCAAGATCATGCAAAAAGCTCCATTCATTAGTGTAACGTAACTTGGTTATACAGAAAATATATACATTCTATTATTATAAAACAATAGCGCATCGATATATCAAAATGACAGTTGTGATGGAACATATTTATAATGTACAGTCTATTTTATAAACAGCTGCTGTCATCATCCACCAAATTTAGCTAACAGCTATTGATAAAGCTGGCTAGCTAGCTAACGCCGACATAGGCTATCGTATAAATACAGTCAATGTATCATGCAAAGAAAAGTGATTACTTCAAACTACAGTCTCGCATAGTCAGACCGATATCTACACTTTGTTTTAGCCCTGTTCCAGCACTGGAGAGTCAAATATAATAGTCTCAAAGTTTGTAGTAAAACAATCATAATTGTGTAATTTTAATTATGCTACCTCATCTGTTAGCATGATGCTGGTGAATCACGTTCAGCCTCTTTGTACGTTACGTCATTGTTTTGGTCGATGCTCGCATCCCTATGTAGTGTGTGCGTGATCACAAGCAACAGGTAGCTGGCTGCAGTTCACTTAACGGCCACAGGTGTCATTAATAACAAGGGTCTCTGAATCTTACATACTGCACCTTTAAAAAGGATAGTTCACCCAAAAATGAAAATTCTTTCATCATTTACTTACACTCATGTCATCCCAGATGTGTATGACTTTATTTCTTCTGCAGAACACAAATGAAGATTTTAGAAGAATATCTCAGCTCTGTAGGTCCAAGTGCAAGTGAATGGGTGCCAAAAATATTGATCCTCCAAAAAGCACGTAAAGGCAGCATAAAAGTAATCCATATGACTCCAGTGGTTAAATCAATATCTTCAGAACTGATATGATAGGTGTTGGTGAGAAACAGATTAATATTTAAATCAGTCTTTGCTAGAAATTCTTCTCTCTGCCCAGTCGGGGGCATATGCATGAAGAATGTGAGTCACCAAAAACACAAGAAGGATCTGAAAGTGAAAGTTAAACTGAGCAGGGAGGGAAAATGTTGGTAAAAATTGTCTAAATTATTGATCTGTTTCTCACCCACACCTATCATATCACTTCTGAAGACATTGATTTAACCCCTGGAGTCTTATGGATTACTTTTATGATGACCTATGTAATTTTTAGAGCTTCAAAATTTTGGCACACATTCACTTGCTTTGTGAGGACCTACTAAGATGATTATATGATTGAAGATATTCTTCTAAAATCTTAATTTTTGTTCTGCTGAGAAAGAAAGTCATACACATCTGGGATGGCATGAGAGTGAGTAAATTATGAGAGAATCTTCATTTTTGGTTGGACTATTCCTTTACGGATGTCTTTTTATACAGGCAGAAAAATATTCAGTTAAATGCCGCTATTCATCACAGTGTTAATACAATTTACAGTATATAAATTAAGTGTATTTTAGCTTTCTAGTTGTTTAGTGTGGATGTATCTGTTCAAGTTTAATGCTGTTGCCCTAATTGAGATTGTTCATTCAAAAATCCTCATTGATGTTTGTGCCAGAAAAACAAGCCTCTGATTACATTCTAAATTATATAATCAAATATATGTATGATGTATTTGTTTAAAAATATATTGCCCCTTTAAGTAGCTTCAATGTAGTAGCTAACCACTTTTTTAAAAGAGTAGCTTGCTTGTAGTTAAACTACAATAATATGAGTAGCTTGCTAAAAAAATGGCGCAGAACTTTGAGTAGGCAGCTCTTTTAGTGTAAGCGCTATAGATGGACCTTAAATTTGTTTAACAGTACCCGATTAGATTTTTTGTTGTGGTTGGGGTTATATGTCCAGGAATGTATTAATACTACACACCTCCATATGTACAGATGTAGGCCTACTTCTCAACTATGATTTTTAAAAATCTCAAAATGTTTTTGTTTCACAATAACTCTTCATCAATATCAAAGATAATTTCTTTGTCTGACTGGTATGATTTTTTTCCCCCTTATTCTTTTTATTTTTTCTTGTTTTTTTTTTTTGTTTTTTTTTTGTTGTTTTTTTATTCTTATATGTTTTTTGTCTTTTATTGTTCCTTAATTTCTTTATAAAATAAGAATTCAAACTGTGGGAAAGTACTTTGTATAAGCCCTTTTCGGCTTTTTTTACTTTCCCAGCACTAATATTGTTTACTATTTTTATTTTCTTTAAATCCGGCCATTTCATTATTTGTGTGCAAATAAAAAAATAAAAAGATATGTTCTTCAAATTCACACTACATGCTACATACAGCCATTCTGTGAAAGTATGAGATTTCAATCAGATGAGAATTCAATCTGTTTTCTTCAATAAACCCTTGTCGCCTATTAATACTTTCCCATGACAGACCTGAACGTCATCTGATAAGCTCGGGCGCCATCACCATGTACTTAACCATTACACTCACATTTAGTGTGGTGAATTTCCCAGAGGCTGTGTTAAGTGGTAATGAAGATGAGGGCTGTCCAATGAACTGGTCACCAGAGGGCCAGACAGCGGCAATTTAATAACTGAGAGAAATAAGGGCACTGATTCCGAGTGCAAAACTGCACTGCCGCTTTCCCTTTTAGGAAATTACCTTAAACATCTTGTGACTGTAGAAGCATTGCACTGAATCTGAGCTGCCATATCAGAAACTATCTCTCTGTATCCAGTGTGTAGCCTGTTCTGGATCATTATCAAGGGTGAAAAAGAAATTAGGTATATAATAAATTATTATAATCATAATATATTATACTAACAATTATATTTGAAAATATATTCACATACACACTCACATAAATATACTGTATATATATAGTACTGTGCAAAGGTTTTAGGCACTTGTGAAAAATGTTGCATAGTGAGGATGCCTTCAAAAATAACGCCATTAATAGTTGATATATTAAATGTCATGCAAAGTCCAGTAAACTTAAAAAAGCTAAATCAATATTCGGTGTGACCACCTTTGCCTTGAAAACAACACAAATTCTCCTAGGTACAACTGGACTGTTTTTCTTGGTTGTTGGCAGATAGGATGTTCCAGGCTTCTTGGAGAATTCGCCACAGATCTTCTATTTGTTTAGGCTGTCTCAATTGCTTCTGTCTCTTTATGTAATCCCAGACTGACTCGATGTTCAGTTGGGGGCTCTGTGAGGGCCATGCCATTTGTTGCAAGGCTCCCTGATCTTCTGTTCTATTTTATTTGTAAAAGGAATGTTTAGGAGTCTAAAATGTATATTTCGTATTTACACACTAAAGCTGAAGATATACAGTAAATAACCATCTTAAGACAGATGTTTTTGTGAAACATTTTATGTGCCTAAGACTTTTGCACAGTACTGTATATATTTATATGTATATATACAGTATGAATAGATGCTGTATGAATATTCATGAATATTCAGTATGATTTTGGTGACTCAGAGACCATTATAGGAGTGGCCTCTGAGCCAAAACCAATATTAAAATTACCCGTATTGTAAAAAGGTCAAGACATCCCTAATAAAATGCTGAAAATTCTTGGTGGCAGTTATGGGTGTGTATTCTTGAGAAGTTAGATGATAAATTAATCTCTTCAAGAATATGAATGTGCATTAACTGGAACTACTGATATTTTAAGGTAGAGTTCATTTGTCAAGCCAACATAGCCTACTGTTGTTCTACAAACTTGGTTTAGAATCAGAATCAGAATCAGAATGAGCTTTATTGCCAAGTATGCTTACACATACAAGGAATTTGTCTTGGTGACAGGAGCTTCCAGTGTACAACAATACAAAAACAATACAAAAACAGCAGCAAGACATAGATAATAATAAAAAAAATAAAAACTAATTATACACATACGTACAGACACACACATACATACATATACACATACACATGGGTAGTGCAAATCTAATACAATCTGTTATGTACAGTGTAAATACAAATCTGTTTTGTACAGTGCAAAAGTTTTTTTTTTTTCTTTTTTTTCCAGAGGAATGAAATGGCAGAAGAGGTTGGATGTGTTGGATAAATATAAGAAAGACTAAACTGTGTATTGCACATAGTTATTGCTCAATGGGGAAATTTAACTGTTCATGAGATGGATAGCCTGAGGGAAAAAACTGTTCCTGTGCCTGACGGTTCTGGTGCTCAGAGCTCTGAAGCATCGGCCAGAAGGCAACAGTTCAAAAAGGTAGTGGCAGGGTGAGTGGGGTCCAGAGTGATTTTTCCAGCTTTTTTCCTCACTCTGGAAGTGTATAGTTCTTGAAGGGTGGGCAGGGGGCAACCAATAGTCCTCTCAGCAGTCCGAACTGTCCTTTATAGTCTTCTGATGTCTGATTTCATAGCTGAACCAAACCAGACAGTTATTGAAGTGCAGAAGACAGACTCAGTGACTGCTGAGTAAAACTGTATCAGCAGCACCTGTGGCAGGTTGGATTTCCTCAGCTGGTGAAGGAAGTACAACCTCTGCTGGGCCTTTTTCACAATGGAGTCAATGTGGGTCTCCCACTTAAGATCCTGTAAGATGGTAGTGCCCAGGAACCTGAATGACTCCACTGCTGCCACAGTGCTGAATGGTAAGGGGGGTCAGTGTTGGGGTGTTTCTCCTAAAGTCCACAATGATCTCCACCGTTTTGAGCGTGTTCAGCTCAAGGTTGTTTTGACTGCACCAGACAGCCAGCTGTTTAACCTCCCTTCTGTATGCAGACTCATCGTCATCTCGGATGAGGCCGATGGCAGTGGTGTCATCTGCAAACTTCAGGAGCTTGACAGAGGGGTCCTTGGCGATGCAGTCATTGGTGTAGAGGGAGAAGAGTAGTGGGGAGAGCACACATCCCTGGGGGTCACCAGTGCTGATTGTACAGGTGCTGGAAGTGAGTTTTCCCTGTCTCACAAGCTGCTGCCTGTCCGTCAGAAAGCTGGTAATCCACTGACAGATAGACATGGGAACAGAGGGTTGGTGTAATTTATTCTGGAGTATAGCTGGGATGATGGTGTTGAAAGCCGAACTGAAGTCCACAAAAAGGATCCTTGCATATGTCCCTGGTCTGTCCAGATGTTGCAGAATATGATGCAATCCCATATTGACTGCATCATCCACAGACCTGTTTGCTCGATAAGCAAATTGAAGGGGATCTAGAAAGGGTCCAGTGATGTTCTTCAGGTGGGCCAACACCAGTTTGTCAAATGATTTCATGACCACAGACGTCAGGGCGATAGGTCTGTAGTCATTAAGTCCTGTGATTTTTGGTTTCTTTGGGATGGGGATGATAGTGGAACGTTTGAAGCAGCATGGGACTTCACACTGCTCCAGTGATCTATTGAAGATCTGTGTGAAGATGGGGGCCAGCTGGTTAGCACAGGATCTAAGACATGCAGGTGAAACACCATCTGGGCCCTGTGCGTTAGTGTTTTTCAAAACCCTAGACCAAAAATATTAACACTTAGTCCTCCTAAAGCTTTCAGTCTACATCCACCAAACTTGGTACAGACCTACAGACTGTTCTGACTTAGTGTGCTATGTCTTTTCTAACTAATCAGACTCACGGTTTCAGCATGGCGGACAATCAAAAATCAGAAAATTCCCATGTACTGTACTTACAGTACATTGATGGAAAGTTTAAATGGACCAACGGAATGCTCATTAATTCAGACTCCAACCATCAAACAATGCACATGTAAACAAACAAGTCATATAACAAACAAGTTCTACAAACTGTACCTATCTAGTTGTATTTATAATATGTTTAAAATGTATTTAATGCACTTAAATTATCAGTGTCTACACAAACATACAAGATTTATATGTAGGCCTACAGTTTATGTCTGAATACTAATAAGATCACACAGCAGAGCGAGCAAGCTGCACATAAAATGTGTTTTGGGGCGCCTGGTTGAATGTAGACCTTAAACATTCCTCGTAAATACATAAAATGTGCCAGATCAGTGCAGGAGAGATCCGAAAGGCATGTGCAGCATTTGGATTTCATCACTAATTTACATACTGCACCATCACACCTCAGTAAGCAAGAGGAACTGGCAGCTTCAGCATACTTATTATAGCCCACACAAGAGAGCTCAGTCATCTCTCAGCTGCGGCGTATTTAGTAGCCTTGGAAGAACAGCGGCAAGGGGAAAAAATGAAAAGGAGAGGATTGGGTGCGTTAAATCGGTTCCAATCTCTTGTAAATTACAACTCTGCATATTTAATTTCCTCTCCATATACAATGTTATTCATTGGCGTCCAAGCCAAACACGGAGCAGCAGCCTTTGCCACGCGAGAACAAACCATCTTCGTCTCGAGCTGTCAAAAACATGATGAAATGCACACATTCCTTATGTCAAACTGAAAAGTTTAGAGCCTGTAGATCAACAGTAATACAAAAGGGGTTGTGCAAATGAAAAAGAAACTGCAGAATGTGACTGACAGGGTCCTGCCTTGAAATCAATCCTGTTCCAGCGAGAACAAAACTTAGAGCAAAACATTTCTTCAATTTTCACGCATGGAATTTTTAGAGAGGGTCATGTTGGTATATTGTGTACATGGAAGTATTTCATGCCAATGATGAAGCAATTACATGGCATTTAAAAAATAAAAAAGCATTCTTAATGTGCCTGAAAATACTGTCTTGTAGGTATAAACCGCTACCACAAATGCTGGGAAATGCTGTCATAACACAAAAAGTGTCTCATTTATTGTGGTCCTTATCTTAATTCCATGAGAAAACAGTGGGCCCCACAAATCATATAATCATTGTATGTGCTAGATGAGATCCCCTTGAAGTTCTTTGTAAATGAGCATATTTTTTCCATTACTTTACATATTAAATGGTTGCTATTTTTAGATTTTATGGTATTCAAAGCACATGATTTCAAACTTCATGCATTACTCATTATCTGTTCAGATGAAAGCTGATATGTAACTGAGTTTTATTTTATGGATTAAATTCATATTGGTGTCAGATCCTTATTCAACCTCTTTGAAATATGACTTTTAACAGAAATCACCTGTCTCCCCTGACCTTGGATAAATGCCACACCATAGTTAAGCAAACCTAGTGATTATATTTAGTGATTATACACTGATCAAACCACAACGAACATGTCAATGAAAATAGATAGATATACTGTATAAGATATACATATAACATGTAAAGGGTTACTTTTTAAAGGGTTACTTTACTCTAAAAGGAAAGGTTTCTTTTTTGTGTGTGGAAGACAAAAGGAGATGTCAGGTACTGTGTTAGTCCCATTCACCGTTTACTTTCATTGCATCTTTTGTCCATACAATGAAAGTGAATGTTGACTGAAACTGCCATTCTGCCTAATATCTCCTTTTGTGTTCCAAAGAAGAGAGAAAGTAGACATCTGCTACCCGACCTGAGCCCGAGCCGACAAACCGTTGGGTTTTTGGCCAGGTTCGGGTCAGTTTTTAAGTATAACTTTGGGGTCAGGTTTGTTATTAATGGAAAAAAATAAATAGGCCTTCCTAACTTGTTTGCACATGCACTCACACTCTATTCACACCGAATGTGTTTTTGCACATGTCTGTGCTGTTTTTGTTAAATGTTTTTCTATGTAAACATGCACTGGATGGATGTGTTCAACCATCGCAATGAGTTTAACTTAATTTCATCCAATTGGAATAAAATTCCATGACTTTGTTCACACAGGGCATCTGAACACACAATTTGTTTTTAGATCATTTTCCTAAAATGTTATTGGTTTTATTTAACTGTGCCTAAAAAAATGTATGGATTAGACTACAAAATACAGAAATATTAAGTGTTCAGGAGCATCCCAGTCCTTTAGATGAGCACTTATGTGGATGTGTGTTTGCACACACAAAGTCCTCGGATATGTGCACGTGCACACATACACACACACACACACACATGCCCACAATGAGCGCCCTTTCGAGCATAGTTTTTTCATGTACAATCTTGAGGAATATTTCAAGATCTACTCATTTCATTTCATATTATGTTGTGTTTGGGCTCGTTTGAATCAGAATAGTCTGCTGTAAGTTACGATATGTCATTGTCTATGTTATATGTATGTTTAATAACTAAAAGCATGACGAAAAGACACTGCTGTATTATATTTATGTGTATCAGTGGGAATTTCATACACTAATACTCACTGCAGTTTGGCCTCTGAGTGAAACAAATTTGCTCATTGCATTTTACTAATTTTCCAAAGATACATAACATATGGCTATCTCATCTTTTTTATGTTTTTGCCAATTCTGAATATAATTGTTTTGATAACAAATGTGCAAATTATGAGAACAAAACAGTTCTAATTTGTCAACAAATTAAAAAGCATTATTTATGAATTGGTCAGATCAGCTACATGCATTGTAAAGTCCAGATTCTAAGCTTTAAAATGACACCTATTTTGTTCAGATCAAGCAAGTGGTTATTAATTTATTACATAATAATAATAGTAATAATAATAATAATTATTATTATTATTATTATTATTTCTGCAGGGAGTGCCCCCACTACGGTGGCCCAGAGGTGCACAACACAACAAAATTTACAAAGCAAACAAAAGTTTACAACACAAAGAAATCAAGCCACAATACAACAAATTTAAGCCGCAACACAAAGAAATTAAGCCACAACACAATTAAGCCATAACACAACAAAATTAAGCCACAACACAAAGAAATTAAGCCACAAAACAAATTAAGCCACAACACAAATAAATTAAGTCGTAACACAAATAAATTAAGCCACAACACAACAAAATTAAGCCACAACACAATGAAATAAAGCAACGACACAAATAATTTAAGCTACAACACAAATATTAAGAAAGGACTCATGAATTGGGTACCAAATTTTGTTATGTCGCCTGGAGGTAACACCATACCATAGAGAGTTAATTACAATATTCAATGCACAAATGTCTTTGCCAAAATATATTGAGTAAAATTAAAATTGTAACATAATCAAAACAATGTCTCATCGTGCCCTGATCTCCTCATGTAAGCAGGTAATACTGCCAATAAAGTTTTAAAAAACAAAACATTATTTACCAGGTCGACAGTGCCCAAATGTGATCAGCATTTCTGTTGTGTTATGGCTTAGTTTTGTTGTATTGTGGCTTATTTTATTTGTGTTGTGGCTAAATTTATTTGTGGCGTGACTACATTTCTTTGTGTTGTGGCTCAATTTATTTGTGATGTAGCTTAATTTATTTGTGTTATGACTTAATTTCGTTGTGTTGTGGCTTAATTTATTTGTGTTGTAGCTTAATTTATTTGTGTTGTGTCTTGGTTTGACACAACACAAATACTCTGGTTTAAGCTCAGTTTAATGAATACTTTAATAAATCTTTTATATATACGGTATATATATATATATATATATATATATATATATATATATATATATATATATATATATATATATATATATATATATGTATATATGTTAAAAAAAGAAGTACAAAACCTGTAATAATTACTAAAAAAGAAGTTGACAAAAAGATCTAATGCAATATTATAATATATGCAATATATAATATATAATATATAATATATTAATATATAATATATGCAATATGAGAGATTTATTAACAGTCTTAGTAGGCCGGTCATTTTTGACCAGAAACAAAAAAGGTGTTGGCACAAACAAATAAAACACAAGGGTTAAAGACTGTGCCAAGTTAAAAAGAACTTAAATGCATCTTGTGTCACAAAGTTCAACGTTCTTAAAAAGTTCAGGATGCAAAGAGGACTTCATATTACTGTTAACTATGTTTTTTTTTCCCCTTTTGCCCTGGTGTGCTGAGGGGCCGCCATGCCTTGTTAAAACTGTTTATGTTTACTGTTACGAATTGATTGAACTGATATAACTAAAATTATCTGTTCCTTTGGAAGGAGACCCCTACATTTAACACACATATTTCATGGTTGGACTCCTTTTGAATTTCTTCATTGTCATGTTTATTTGGAACCCGCTGTCTTCAGAAACAAACCTCAATGCTTTGAATGCCTTACCCTGAAGCAGGAGAGATCAGATGTCCCGTACTGTGTGTTTACATGTTATTAAGTTTTGGTTTGATTTCATGACAAACCCAGTCTAAAACTGTGAATGAGAGGCATAATAGTTCTGCTTATTTCATCCAATCTTGAAAAAGCACACTCAACATGAGCGCTCAACTGTACTGAGACAGAACTAGACCAGATGTTTTCACTTGGGCTTGCGTTTTGTTTTGCTTTCAGAATGTAGCGCCACTGGACTGGCATGCTGCTCTGGCAGCTACAAAACACTTGAATTCAGCTGCCCGAGTCACTCTGTTTCGATCCAACACTCTTATCAGATCAATGGAACTGCTTTGGCCAAAATATCACTGAAAAAGCAATAAACTACAACACATTAAACAACCGGCTACCACTCTGCATATTTCAAACAAGGTTTCAATACTGAATCCGAACATTTCAAACATGAAAATATTATGAATGTCAACTGCAATACATTAATATTGCTGAATTAACTATTTGCTGATATTTGACCCCAATGACCCTTTGCTAAAGAGAAAAGCTATAAAGAATTGAATAGAAAATAATTAATAAAAAATGAAAATATTTTAATTTACTGTTTCCTTTTGTATTTCACAGGAAAATAACAGCATGCGAAGCTGGAGTGACATGAGGGTGTATATAATGACATAATTTAAATTTCTAGATGAACTATTTCTTTAAATTGGTAACTGTATTATGCTTCAGTATCAAGCATATCACAGGGCAGTATGCAATTCCAGTCTTCATGATTATGTCTTGGCTACTTCGCAACCATCACAGTTTAGTCAGGTATGCACCATTGGACTCATAAATAATTTGCCCTTCCTCAGAAGACTGACAAGTGACGCCAGACAGGCGCATTCACTATTGCAGTCAAGAGAAAGAAACCCCTTAATTATCCATTGGGTTGTGGGTCAAACACAGTCTTAATGATTTGGAATGACAACAGAGGAATAAAAGTTTCCTCCAACTACTTCCGTCCCCCCATTGATAACCAGCAGACCTCAGCTCTTGATGGCTTATCCAGAGGGATACAGGGCCCATTCGACTGTGGTTGCTGTTTGAAATAAAGTGACAACTTTTTATGAGCTTTGAAACCTCAGTAACTTTCAGCGTCTTGCCAAAACTGATCCCGGCAGATCTCTTTCACGGTGCCTCGTATAAAATAAGGGATGCCTAAATGGAAATTATCCCCCTTAATTGGCGCCATCATAGGGAATTCATGCTTGTGAGTAATGGGCTTTTTTAGCTGACTTAACAGGGTCTACTTGTCTAGAATAGAGGCACGCTTGAAAAACACCCTACTTTCTGATGTTTTCATAGACTTTAGTTAAATTTCAGTAGTTTGTAGCATTATCAGTGAGAAAAAATAAAAATTCTATCATTGTTTACTCACCCTCATGCCATTTCAAACCCGAATGCTGTTACTTTTTCCATGGAACATACAGTAAAGGAGAATCTTTAGAAGAATCTTCACAATGTTTAAAACAAAACACCATAAAAGTATTCCATATGACTTGTGCGCTTTATTTCAAGTCTTCTGAAACCATACAATAGCTTTGTGTTAGCAACAGACAAATATATAGGTTATTATTCACTGAAAATCTTCCCTCCACTGTAGCTCTCCAATATCACTCTCAATTTGTCATATTAGAACTGTGAATATTAGAATCAGTGAATAGTGACTTAAACTTTCCTCACACAAAGCTATCATATGGCTTCAGAAGACTTGGAAATTGATTCTTCAATAATTCAATAAAAAACTACAGCATACAGGTTTGGAACAAAACCTGAGTAAATAATGAATTTTCCATTTTTGGGTGAAGGGCCATTGACAAATAAGGTTGTCCGAGGTGATAAAGAAATCTTTTAAAATGTCTTAACTTCATAGAAATGCAATCTTTGTGTCCATGTTGGTTTCATATATATATATATATTAAATAGTTATTGCATATGCATTGCATTTAATAATCTAAAGGGGTCTTCTCTGTATTATGGTTTTTTTACACCACCTGTAAAAAAATAAAAAATAAAATAAAAAATACAGTTGTTGAAACCTGTTGTTTCACTGCTTGTTTTTTTTGTTGTTGTTGTTGTTGTTGTTTTTTTTTTTTTTAAAGAAATAATACTAATATGCACTACTCATGCCAACATTTCTTTTTTCGAAATTTCAGCTCTTAATTTAGTAACACCACATGATTTATTTTTTTTACTTTAAGCATAATAAATAAATAAATAAATGACTTTAAACTCAGTAATTGATAATCAGTTCATAATAACAGGAGTATTCATTGTTTTGTGTGAGTTGCATTTTTATACTGTATATTTTTAGATAATTTAAATAACACACACACACAATAGTGTCACGTCATTAACCCAGAATTATTCCTTTAAAATAAAATACACTTTCTAGATGCTGATTTTGGGATGCCTATTAGATGACTCCCGAAGTCAGCAATTGTTGAAAACATGGTGTAGGTTTACATATATTCTACGGTTACTGTCAGACTTAATGTTCAATGTTCAACTCTGCCGGACTTCGTTTCAAATGCGGCTAAGAGGAGGAAATCTCTGTTTGGTTTGTAAGTGTGTCAAGATTCAAAGACAAACAGGAAATGCAATTACTGTTCATTTGGCCTCATAACTAGGCCCAAATTTCACATCAATTTCTGCGAGTCACCATCTGTTAAGTAGTCCTAGTGAGGACTTTTATTTTTCTCACACAGTGTAAAGCACCCTTTTGCGGTTTCATTCCATTGGAATTCAATACCACTAATATTCTACAAACTGTTTATACTGTAAACTCTCTGTGGGGACACATATGAGTATGAGTACCTGGTACAAGTCGAGGCATGTGTTTGTGGAACACCACCATTAAGGAATTGCCAACACAGATTCAGTTACTCTTTGACATTTTTGGGACATTTAGGTTTACTATTAGTCCAAGCTAATTCTAAAATATACACTATTTTCACAACCTGGGTGGTAAATTAATACTTATTTATAGCTGGTTGAACAGTATATACAATATATATGTAAGGGATAATGTACAGTCAGACGGTCATTATCGCAAAATAATCTCCAACAGTGTGTATCATCCTGAAGGGGTTTATTTTGTGATACTAAATGGCTGACTGTACATTATCCAACTTATTACACAGCTACTTAACAAAGACAACATTTTTTACAAAAATTATGCAAGAAAACAGAGACCACAAAGTTATACGGAAGACACACTAAAACAAGAACACCGATATTAAAGCAATATCTCACAAGCAAGAGTGCTGTATGTGGCCTTGTGCCGCAGGTAATCTCTTCCCCGGGATTGGAGGAAGACGCGCCGTCAGAGAGCCCTCGCCGCATTTTTATATATATATATATATATATATATATATATATATATATATAAATTATTTAAAATAATTTTTAATATGTAAAAGAAGTCAATTGTAAATAACAGCATACTCATTTTAAGATATTACGTGAATATTTTTTGTTTAATCATCATAACCTGCAATAAAAATATAAAATCGCTCAATTTCCCTTTTACAGTCATTATTGATAAATCGATCATTCTAAATCTGTGACATCAAGCATGATATGAAACAAAATTTATTTGAAAAATAAGACCTTTTCAGATTGTAATTGAAAATGTTCCTATTGTTTTTAACATCTTACCAGTCATGGTTGTCCCTGGCAAGAGCTTATAAACCTATCATCTGTAATTTAATTGCTGCAACACCCACAATTAGAAGGCTAAGTTGTATTACATACTGTATTATTGGAGACTTTTTTTTTTTTTTTGTTCTTTTTTTTTTTTGGTCACCCAAGCCATTTGCTACCTGTGCCAAGACCCTGAAAACCAGCTGTCTTTTTGCTGGACCACCCAAAGTCAACGGAGGAAAAACCAACAAGGTTTTAACCCACAGACTTAGCATAATCTTAGGCTTCTCTTAAAAATCTTTGACAAAAGACCATTCCCCCATCATTAACTCTCACAGGCACATGCTGATTTAAAGTTTCAGTTTTCCATGACCGGGCAGCGTTTGTAAGTAAAGGAGGCTGCCCAGAGCTGCCACTAGTCGGTGTGGAAACCATGAATGAGAATTAGACTTTGGCATGTACATTCAACACAGACACGGTTTTGGAGAAAACATTATTTTAAATCCAGTGTGTTAAAGAATAATGTTTTAAAACAAAATGTTCCATGATATCCCAGTGATATTCGTGTCAACCACTGAGCGATTAATTATAAAAAGCAAATTCACACACCTAACCCTGACCTAAAGTGAATTATTGCCTCTTTTCAGAAGTTATTTTATTATTTTTCCTGTGCAGCACAAGAAACAAAATAGGATTAAATGAAGTAAATTTTCTGTGGAAATACCTTGTTATTTCATTCATTTTATTACAGTAATATATTGTCCTTATACACAATTCACAAGTCAGAACTTGACTCATTAAAGGGATAGTTCAATAATGTTTTACTACAAATCTCCACTTTCACTTTCAAAAAAATAACTTAAACAATGATCTGTTTCTCACACAAACCTATTATATCACTTCTGGAGACATAGATTTTACCGCTGGAGTCATTTGGATTATTTTATGCTGCCTATATGTGATTTTTTTAGCTTAAAAGTTCTGGTCGCCATTCACTTGCATTGTGAGGACCTACAGAGCTGAGATATTCTTTAAAAAATCTTTGTTTGTTTTCTGTAGAACCAAGAAAGTCATATACATCTGGGATGGCATGAGGGTAAGTAAACGATGAGAGAATTTTCATTTTTTGGGAGAACTATCCCTTTATTATTATTATTATTATTATTATTATTATTATTGTTGTTGTTGTTGTTGTTGTTGTTGTTATTGTTTTTTGTACTTGTCTGTGCAGTTGTTGAGCTTTGTATTGTGGCATGTTGCTTTTAAATAATTTTTTCTGTAGTATTCCTTATTTTCGCTGTGAATAAATGCGAGTGATATATTAAGAAATATGAATGTATATTATGTTAATGCTATGGGTCAAGTCTCTACTATGTCTGTGAAATGTTTCCAGTGCATTGGTTTAAAATGTTTAGCTTCAGTAATCTCTCTAGTAAGGGCCTTTTAACAACTTTAACACTGTTTGAGAGGGCGAGAGAGAGAGAGAGAGAGAGAGAGAGAGAGAGAGAGAGGTTAATATTATGAAGTGAATATTCTTGGATTTTTTTAAAAATTATTATTACATTTCTTCATTGAGCAATGCTGCTCCCTGTTGGTAGATTCTTTGAAGGTCATTTGTTTGAGAAACATTCAATGAGCAAAGGCATGTGGCCTGTGGACCAGGATTCAGATTGCCATAAATTCACCCAGAATGGTGTACTTACATTATCTATCAGCAGGGACTGACGGCATGAAAACCAACTCTGGTTTGAATGGCCAGACGTTGACTCAACCAATGGAAAACAGTCACAAAAATTACACACCTTTAAGGAATAGTTTATGCAAAAATGAAAATTCTATCATAATTTACCCTCACCCTCATGTTTTGTAAAAACCATATGACCTTCTTTCTTCTGCGGAACACAAAAGGAAAATTTGTAATGAACATCTGGTCCATCCTTTTAATATACAAGTTGCCATATCACCCTGTAGCTCTAAACTGGTTGCCAACTGAAGCTAAGCAGAGTTGAGCCTGGTCAGTACCTGGATGCGAGACCTCCTAGGGAAAACTGAGGTTGCTGCTGGAAGAGTCTCACCTTGCGGTCTCTGTGGGTCCTAATGCTCCAGAATAGTGATGGGGACACCATACTTTAAAAAGGCACAGTCCATCGGATGAGACGGTAAACCGAGGTAAGATGTTAACTCCTTGTGGTTATTAAAATTCCCCCACTGGCCCTTATCAGTCACGACCTCCTAATAATCCCCCATCCATTAATTGGCTCTGTCACTTTACTCTCTCCTCTCCACCAATAGCTGCTGTGTGGTGAGCGTACTGACGCTCTAAGGCTACCGTCGCATCATCCGGGTGGATGCTGCACACTGGTGGTTGTTTAGGAGTGTCCCCTGTTTCCTATTTAATGTAAGTGTAGTGTCAGAAAAGCGCTATACAGTGCATTCAGAAAGTATTCAGGCCCCTTCATTTTTTTTTTTCACATTTTGTTATGTTGCAGCCTTATGCTAAAATGCTTTAAATTATTATTTTTTCACATCAATCTATACTCCATACCCCATAATGACAAAGCAAAAAACTGATTTTTGATAACTCTGCAAATAACCATTAGAATTTATATTGTCTTTTTCAGCAAGGCGTGCAACAGACATGAAGATTTTCCCTGAAAAAAATGGCTTTGTATCGTTTTCATAAAAAAACCTATTGTATGCCTTCAGATGACTTGGAATATGACACAAGAGTCGCACGGACTACTTTTAAGATACTTTTGTGTCCTTTTTATAGCTTGGAAGTAAATCAGTATCCACTGTAAGTGTATTGAAACGGTGGAGATGGAGTGTGAAATGAATTAACATTTTTACTTTTGTGTCCAACAGAAGAAAATCATATGGTGAACTATCACTTTAAGAACCTGATCACATCCAGATAAAAACTGCACCTGCAAGTCCTGGGTGGAATACATCAAGTGTGTGGGTTTCAATAATGCTGCAACCTTTTCTAAGGCACCAAGTGAAATACATTTCCTGTGGTAGTGAGAGTACCATTCCATTAATGAAGTGGCAGACTTCACAATGTGTTGTAGAGCTCTCGATATAACAGTGTGCTCGATATAAAACTATTACCTAACCGCATGACAAATACCCTGATAAAGCTTACACTACAGTAACAGGTACAAACTCATTATATGTGCAGTTTTCCTTTTCCAGAATAAATTTAGAACACTATTACTTAGCTCAGTGGCAAACAAGCTCTTTAAAAATCAACAATATTTGTTATGCTAAAATAATGCATTTGTTTTGCAGTGAGAATCCCTGACATGAATTTAAAGCTTGTTGAGTAAGACCCAGAGTGGGTTTATGCATTATTTACCGAAAGGCTTTTAAATTAAAGGCATTTACTTCCTGAGGGCTTTTATTGAATGAATAACATTCTCTTCTCATGTTTCTTCCTGATTAAAACATGAATGCAATTAAAATATTTCAAGTAAATTCATATAAAATAAGTTCCCATTAAGCATGCTGTAAAAGGTTCCATGAAAAAACCATGGTAAATAAATATAGTAATCATACAGCTGTACCATGGTAAATAATGTAACAAAGTACCATGATACATATTATCATATGATATTCCAGGGTGTACTCTGAGAGATGTCAGTTTTGCTTTGTTAAACAGAAATTATGACAAAACAATTAAACACAATTTTTCTTTCCGTAAACATGTTGTTTGTAAATAAGTATTTCATAAGAATTACATTTAGATCACAGTCCAGACATACTGTATTTCTCTCTCTCTCGGTGGACTAGGCAGTCTTTTATCTTCCCCGACTCTGACTGTGAACATGGAAACGGTAATTAGTCACAATTATTCTCAGGTGGATGTCCTTACCGCTTTCTCTCCCCCCAGACTGGCACTTGACCACACCCTCACCTCCACACCCTGTCTCTCACACACATATTTTATCAAACATCTTCTCACACACAATAATATTAAAATCATTAGCTGATTGTTAGTGATAGAGACTTAAAGGAAAGAAAATATTGCAATCATAATACAGGTGCATCTCAATAAATTAGAATGTCGTGGAAAAGTTCATTTATTTCAGTAATTCAACTCAAATTGTGAAACTCGTGTATTAAATAAATTCAATGCACACAGACTGAAGTAGTTTAAGTCTTTGGTTCTTTTAATTGTGATGATTTTGGCTCACATTTAACAAAAACCCACCAATTCACTATCTCAAAATTAGAATACATCATAAGGCCAATAAAAAAAAAAAAAAACATTTTTAGTGAATTGTTGGCCTTCTGGAAAGTATGTTCATTTACTGTATATGTACTCAATACTTGGTAGGGGCTCCTTTTGCTTTAATTACTGCCTCAATTCGGCGTGGCATGGAGGTGATCAGTTTGTGGCACTGCTGAGGTGGTATGGAAGCCCAGGTTTCTTTGACAGTGGCCTTCAGCTCATCTGCATTTTTTGGTCTCTTGTTTCTCATTTTCCTCTTGACAATACCCCATAGATTCTCTATGGGGTTCAGGTCTGGTGAGTTTGCTGGCCAGTCAAGCACACCAACACCATGGTCATTTAACCAACTTTTGGTGCTTTTGGCAGTGTGGGCAGGTGCCAAATCCTGCTGGAAAAGAAATCAGCATCTTTAAAAAGCTGGTCAGCAGAAGGAAGCATGAAGTGCTCCAAAATTTCTTGGTAAACGGGTGCAGTGACTTTGGTTTTCAAAAAACACAATGGACCAACACCAGCAGATGACATTGCACCCCAAATCATCACAGACTGTGGAAACTTAACACTGGACTTCAAGCAACTTGGGCTATGAGCTTCTCCACCCTTCCTCCAGACTCTAGGACCTTGGTTTCCAAATGAAATACAAAACTTGTTCTCATCTGAAAAGAGGACTTTGGAACACTGGGCAACAGTCCAGTTCTTCTTCTTTTAGCCCAGGTAAGACGCCTCTGACGTTGTCTGTGGTTCAGGAGTGGCTTAACAAGAGGAATACGACAACTGTAGCCAAATTCCTTGACATGTCTGTGTGTGGTGGCTCTTGATGCCTTGACCCCAGCCTCAGTCCATTCCTTGTGAAGTTCACCCAAATTCTTGAATCGATTTTGCTTGACAATCATAAGGCTGCGGTTCTCTTGGTTGGTTGTGCATCTTTTTCTTCCACACTTTTTCCTTCCACTCAACTTTCTGTTAACATGCTTGGTTACAGCACTCTGTGAACAGCCAGCTTCTTTGGCAATGAATGTTTGTGGCTTACCCTCCTTGTGAAGAGTGTCAATGATTGTCTTCTGGACAACTGTCAGATCAGCAGTCTTCCCCATGATTGTGTAGCCTAGTGAACCAAACTGAGAGACCATTTTGAAGGCTCAGGAAACCTTTGCAGGTGTTTTGAGTTGATTAGCTGATTGGCATGTCACCATATTCTAATTTTTTGAGATAGTTAATTGGTGGGTTTTTGTTAAATGTGAGCCAAAATCATCACAATTAAAAGAACCAAAGACTTAAACTACTTCAGTCTGTGTGCATTGAATTTATTTAATACACGAGTTTCACAATTTGAGTTGAATTACTGAAATAAATGAACTTTTCCACGACATTCTAATTTATTGAGATGCACCTGTATGTAAGAGTTAAGTTTGGTAATGTGTGTGGATTACACTTGTAGTAAATATATGCATACACTGTAAAAATTAATTGTTGAGCAAACTTAAAAAAAACAAAAAAACATTTGTATTTGAGTTCTCTCAACAAATTGTCTGGAACTAACACTGGCAATAAAAAACAACAATAACAGCATAAAGTCAGAAAACAGCATTTAGCAGTCCATTTAGAAAAAAGCCCATTCAAGTGCAAGAAATACTCTTAAATCCTGACCGATGCCTAAAATAAAACAATTCTCAAAAGGATTCAAAAACTCTCAAAAATGTTTCAAGGGAAGTTTCAAAGCGTTCAGTTTTCATTTTGTGTCTATAGGCCTTTTAAACAGTCTGTATTTACTTGGTAAGTAAAGTAACATTCCTTTATTTTAGCAACAGTTCTTTGCCATCAACAAAGGAAATGGTGTATGTATGAAATGTTCTGCATGATGGCAATTTATACATTACAGTCCTTGCAACATATGTGACCAGTTAATGCAGAAGTTTTCAGGAATTTCAGTTCATAGTGAATAACAGACAGTTGAGGGCTGAGAATAATAAAGTGGCACTGGCACCCAAGAAGTCACAATTGGTGCCCATGTTAGTTTGAAATGTGGGTAGCACACATATTTGCACATTATAGCATGAAGGACTTCCAAGGATATCATAAGTAAACCTCTTTGGTTGCCAGCGTTGTCTCGCAGAGAACTGGTAGCTTCTCTGTCCCTGCTCGGTCCTGGTACCTCTACAGGTAAGTTTTGTTCGTCATCTGTTCAGTTCACTGGTTCTTTTATCCATTTGTTTTTTTAGGAAGTTCAGGCATATTTTCTTTTGAAGGTGCATAGACAAGTGCTGGTAAATCTTGTCCTGATTCAGCTGAAGGTGGCAGTGTCGTCGACTCAGGCATCAGTTCAGAAGGATCTGATGAATCCTCAAGAAGATGTAACTGTGGTAGGGTTTCCCCTTCTCTCTGGTTAAGACTATATGGCTGTGTTTTCAACTGATAGGGCTCTACTTGGATATAGTATTCATTGTCACTCTCACTGTCATTCTCTGACTCACTTTCTTCCCTCCTCTCAGCAGATGGAGCGGTGTTATTTTGTCAGTGTCTTTGCTTTGGTTTAGTTCTTTGTATGGGATCAATGTCAAGAGGTAAGTGATCACATGGTAAGAGAAGATTATGATGAGACTCTTGATCTCCCTTTTCTCCTGCTCAGGCATCACTTCATTGATTGGAACATCATCAGCAACTTGGCGTACAACGATGTGGACTTGGCCTTCCCAATAATTCCTGAGTTTTCCAGGTCCTCCTCTTGGGATCAGGTTCTTTACAAGGACTCTACTTCCTGGATGTAGGTCTGTGCATCTCACCTTGTTGTCATAATTCATTTTGTTTCTTTCACTGGACTTTTTTGCATGTTCTTTTTTCCACTTTTCCATGTATTTACTTGGACTAACAGAACTGTTATCTGAGTTGAGCCCGAAGAGTGCATCGATTAGGAGTCTTGGAGAGTGACCAAACAAGAAGTAGAAAGGTGAGAAACTGGTAACTTCACACTTGGTACAGTTGTAGGCATAGATTAACTTGTTCAGTGACTCTTGCCAGTTTTATTTCTGTTTCTCTGTCAGGGTTTTCAGCATTTGCAACAATGTTTGGTTAAATTTTTCCAACTGCCCATTTCCTTGGGGGTGGTAGGGAGTGGTCCTTGAACCGGTGATGCCACCATACTTTTGGAGTTGTGTGAAGAGCTGATTTTCAAATTCACCACTTTGGTCATGGTGTATTCTGGATGGGAACCAGAACTTCAGTGCGAAATTATTGAAGAGTCGGTCAGCCACTGTTTTCCAGATTTTTAGGTTGTTGCATAAGCCTGGGCAAATCTTGTGAAGTGGTCGATGATGACAAGTATATATTCACATCCTATCTTGCATTTGTCCAAGTGAAGGAAATTTACTGACACAAGTTCAAATTGGCAGGTTGTTGTAATGCTCTTTAGGGGTGCTCTTGTCTCTCTGCATAGTTTCTTTTGCTTAAAGCAGGAGCAGGCTTGCAGTACATGGTATTCTATGTCTCTCTGCATGTAAGGCCAGAAGAAGCAACCTCTGATCAGGTTTGTGATGTGGTCGACACCCTGATGTCCCATTTTATCATGCAGTCCAGTTTTCTTAAATTTTGCTGGCAATACAAGCTGTGTCCTCTGAGATGTTTTTCTGTGTAAAATGTTATGCTCATCCAGCATCAGTTTATCCCATTCTCACAGAAGGCATTTGGATATTGGACTTGCTGACTTGCTGATGGATGTGGTGCTGGTCTCTACACAGGCTGGTACACTCTGACAAGATGCAGCAAAGGACCATGGAAAGTCTGAGTCATTCTGGACTTCCACTGTTTGTATCATGGCTCCTATTGAGTCTGATGAGAGTGCCTCAGTACATTCTCTCATAGTTGTTTCCAGGCCAGCTGGCATCCTGAACAATGAGTCAGCATCAACGTTTTCTTTACCTGGGCGATATCGAATGGTAAAATGAAAGTCTGCAAGCTCAGAAACCCATCAGCACCCAGTGGCATTCAGCTTTGCAGAGGACAGCACGTAAGTGAGGGGATTGTCATCGCTGAACACAGGGAAGATTGGTGCATAATAGAGGTAATCCCGCTGTGCAGATGGTAATTTTTCTCTGCTGCATCAAGGTTCTTGAGCCATAGGCTATTACTCTTAGCTTGCCATTCTGGTACAAGACAGCTCCCAGACCTTGGTTGGATGCAGCTGTATGGAGTACAAATGGTTGTGAAATGTCTGGGAATCCCAACACTGGAGGCTGAACAAGGCAATCAATCAGTTTTGACAATATTTCTTGATGATGTTGTGTCCACTCAACTGGATGGTACCACATGTCTTTTTCTGCTGGTTCCTCGTCTGCGTTTACCTTTCTTTGGCATCTCTTCACTGCCAGCATTGCCCTTCAGAAGGTTGTAAAGGGGGTTGGCAATCCTTGAAAAGTCTTTGATATACTGCCTTTAACAACTCAGCAGGCCTAAGATATTCTGTAACTCTCCCACAGTGCTTGACCTCTTATCCATGAGTGCTATTACAGCGACAGTGTCTGCAGGGTCCATATGGCTACCTTCAGCTGAAACAATTCTTCCCAGGTAACGAACTTCATTCTTGAACAGCTCACACTTCCGTGGTTTCAGCTTCACTCCAGGGTATTGTAATCACTGCAGCACTTTCCTCACCACTTCAACATCAAATGACTTTGTGAAAATAAGTATTTTTTCCAAGTAGGACACACATATGTAATCTTTAATCACATATTAGTCCTTCCAGGCATTCCTCCATGAAATGCTGAAATGCAACAGGTGCGTTCATAAGGCCGAAGGGAATACAGATCCATTCATATAAGCCCCACGGTGTGCTGAATGTTGTCAGTGGCCTGCTCTCTGGGTACACAAAGCCTTGATGGTACGCCTTTCTCTGATCTAACAAAGAAAACCACGTGTTACCACCTAGCTGCCCAGAATGTCCTGTGCTCTGGGGATAGGCTGACGGTCAGGCAGTGTCTTCCTATTGAGGTTTTTATAGTCAATACACAACCTAAGTCTACCGTCTTTCTTACAGACACATACAATTGGCAAAGAGTAAATGGAATGGGCTTTCTCAACCCAGCCTTGGGCACTCAAGTCGTGCAAGTAGTCCTTTATTTTCTGATACAGTGGCTTAGGAACTGAAGTGTACATGCGGACAACAAGCATACTGTCAGTCAAAGTGATATTTAGCTTTAGACCCTTGATGCATCTGATGTCATCGTCTGAATTTGCGAAAGAGTGTGACTCCTCCCACAGCATTTGTTTAACTTTCTGTTTTTGATTCGGTGTTAAATGGCTCACTGATACAGGCCGTGGTTGCACAATGTGATGCTGCAGCTGGTAGGACAGACTTTACTGACTGCATTGTCCCAAGCTCAGTTTTCCCTACAAGCATGACGTCGTGGTCTGTGATCTTTTGCACACTGATCTTGACCAACTGGCGGCTTCCTTTTTTCAGAGTCAGGAGGGTTTCAAGAGGTTCAAGACCACTGGGGTACTGTTGATTTACATGTGGCTCAAACAGAAGAACACTGTCCTGTTTCACATAAGGCACTTTGACTTGACACTAAATCTGCATAATTGTGTGCTTGGGTATGTTCACAGGTGCTTTTGTCATTTTCACCTGATATACATTCAGATCCTCAGCTGTCACAAGATTAATGAATTTTGTTTTTCTTAATGCCAGGGAAGGCATACTTAACAGTTTTGTGCAAAAGTCCTTTACTCACCTCACTTTGTCCATTCATTTCACTCTGCTTCATCACTTGTTCAATCACATTATATACGATGATTGGCTTGGATAACTGTTGGTCTTCTAAGACAAGCACAGGGATGATGAACTCTTTTGCACTGTCAGCAGGGGAAGCCAATTTGAAAGTTATCTCCGCTCATCCGACATATGAAATGTTGGTGCCATTGGCTGCCACAAGATGCAGGCTGTCTGGTGCTTCCGTCGCCTACGAATGTTCTCTCAATTTCATCTCAGGTATGTACTTGTTCTTCCATTGCTCATCTGTGATGCATACTTGGGAACCTGTGTCCCATAATGCCTCAATTTTGTGTCCTTGTAAATAGCAGGTCACCAGACATTGTTTGTCGACAAGAGAAGTTACAGGGGAATGCCGGCTGACCTGACACTGAGTGGTTAGGATGCTATCAAGTGAATGGAACTCAGACTGTGGTTGTGCATTTTCAAAGTGCTGCTTTGGAAGTGAGTGGGACATTTTCATCGCCTGGGTCATCCTCTGTCCTGTGGGGGAAACCCGTTCCCTTTTAAAGGAGTTCTACTTTGGGGTCTGGTGCCTCTGGCTCTGCAGCCAGCTGAAAAGTGCTAGCTGCTACCACAGCAGTAACAATGGGTACACGGCTCCTCTGGTCCCCTTTGGTGGCAATGGGAACACTGTCTTGCTCTTGGAGGCCATGGCTGTCTAAACTGCTGAGGGTACTGTGGTGGCAGTGCTGTTGTGTATTGTTGTGGTGCCATGTTGGACTGTTTAGGATAAAGCCATGGGGCTGCATATTGTGATGGCTGAGTTGCATACTGTGTTGATGCTGGATGGTGCTGAGGCTGTTGTAAGGGTATTGGACATGGCTGTAGACTGTGAGGATGTGGTGCTGTATACTGCGGTTGCAGAACTGCACTCTGTTGTGATTTGAGATGGTGGGACTAAAGCGGATATTGCTGTTGTTCATATATGGCTTGGCTTGGTCTCCAGGCTTGGTTTTGTGGCTCTTTACTCCACTCTGATGATGGGTGATACCTTTGTGATAAGTCCTGCAGTGGCTGGTGAGCTGTCATCATTGCTGGCACCTTGTTGCTATCTTCAAAACACTGTTGAGACACAGGTGAGGGTTGTTGGATTGTTTCTTTAATTTGCATTATATCCTCAATGAGACTTTTTAGTTGTGACATCAAGTCAAATTTAGGCTGTTATGGTTGGCATTTTGGTTCAAGGACAGGTTTGTTTAACTGTGTGGCATTAACAGCAGCACTGCATTTGGATTTCCGTTTGTTTTGCCTTTCAGAATCATGAGAACAAGCAACATTTAATTTCTCCAACAGCACTCCATCTGAAATTGTGGCATCAGACAGGTATGGCTAGAGGTCACTCTGAACGCGGTCATTCTGTAAGCCAGTCAGCACTGTGTGTAGGAACATGTTTTGTACTAGAGCTGGTTCATATTTTAAGCCGGACTCATACTCCTGTGAAGCAAACAGAATTTTCTGTCTGAGATAAAGAACACATATCAGAAAGCTTTGTGGTGTTTCTTTAGTATGCTGGGCGTCTGTAGTGAGCTGCTTGTATTGTTCAGTAGCATTTTTCTCTTGATAGTGTGAGCGGAGTATGCATCTCAATGTTGGAAGTGTCAGACCTGCTTTGCCCTCGATAACTATGCAACTGAAGCCCAGGTTTGAATGACTGAATCTATGATTTCTTGCACAGGATAGCCCTTATTCAATCCGCTTTCTGTTTGATGCGCAAGGCCTGAAAATGACAATCTGTCCTTCTGACCAGGTTCACCAATAAGACCTTAGATTTTGAAGTCTTTGTGCCATATTGCTGATGTGATTTGTCTCTGTGATGGGGTGGAGGACCAACCTGTGTACTGTCTGTTGCTACTTGTCTTGTTGCTAAACTCTATAAGACAGCAGGGCTTATGTGCATGGCGGAAAATGATTCAGTTGTACTCTCAATTCCTCTCAATGGTCTTTGGGCTATATTAATTT
This sequence comes from Myxocyprinus asiaticus, assembly GCF_019703515.2. Lineage (NCBI taxonomy): Eukaryota > Metazoa > Chordata > Actinopteri > Cypriniformes > Catostomidae > Myxocyprinus > Myxocyprinus asiaticus. Next base: position 41,532,208 of record NC_059362.1, read on the forward strand.
CTTCTTCAGCTTGCCTTAACTCTGTTCTTGGATCAGTCACATTAGCATTAGTCATCATCAGCTCACTTAATTTCCCATTGATGCTTAGAAGCTCAGCCATGCTTCCATACTCTAGCTCCTCTAATTCACTTCTTAATAGATGGTTACTGAGGAGGTTTACTAAGGACAAGTGGGACTGTCCTTAATGTTTGCTACATCCGCTGCAGAGAGTTTTAGGAATTGACTGAGCTCTATGAGCTTTTCTCTTGGTAGTGTGCATAGTCTTTCACCGATTTCCTCTTGAAGGCTTTGAAGCGCATCCATCTTTGACTGCAGTATTTAACAGGGTGTTGGAAGTGGACATTTACCTCACTGACTTGACTTAGCTGCCTCTGGTAGTTACTGTACCTCAAGTGCATGCACTGCTCAATCAGCCCTTTCTTGCCACTTCACTCAGCTGCCTCACAGTGCTGCTCATTTGGATAGTTGAGGGACAAATGTTACTGGGCGTGTTCTGCCGATTAAGGAGATGAACCATCCAACATCTGTTCCAGCAGTGCCTCCAAAATTGTAGTACTCCTGAAAAAGAAGAATAATGAGAGAAGGAACAACTCAGATGTGATGACTCACCAATGGCGCTTTATCTCAAATAAAGCACATCGCCAGTGTTCTCTCTGTGGGTAATGGAACGACTTATTACGCACACACGTAACAGAACATTACATAAAACATACACTCATATGAATAATGAATATAATAACTTTTAGCATTTACTGTTTATAATTTGAATTACCAAAGAAAACTGTATAAACTCAATAACATTAATTACTGTATCTCTATTTTAATCTGCAAATAAAGTGATTGTTTTATAACTCTTGTCTGTCTCCATTATTTTATGAAAACTGTAAATACCTTTATAATTCACAGAAATTTTGTAATAAATTATTTGCCTCTGTAAAAACCTTTGAATGCACAAGAATTGCATTTTTTTCAGTATACCACATAACACTAATGTTCATAATTTCTTCATGGTGTGTACACTGTAAAAAAATGATTTTTTTTTCAGCTTTTTATCCAGCTTATGTGTTTTTTTAGTCACATATACTGTTCTATGAAATGTGAATTACTTTGCATCTACATAAAAACACGTGTTAGACCAACAATATTTCCCCAAATCAGCAACACTGTTCAATATGAAATTGTTCATTCAGACAACTCTGCATGGCTAGTTGTGACAACATTCGGGGGAATATTGTTGGTCTAACATGTGTTTTTATGTAGATGCAAAGTAATTCACATTTTATAGTATTTGTGACAAAAAAACAAAAAAACAAATACAAAAGCTGGATAAAAAGTAATTTCATTTTTTACTGTGTACACACACACACACACACACACACACTTTACAGACGTAGACTTCATTTCACTTGTCTCTCTTTGCATCACCCCGAACTGTCAAAACTTGAGAAAGTTGAACAGGCTCAGGTGTTTCATTAAAAGAATAGGAAGTTACTGTTCTTGGCGAGTCTGTTTTTCACCAATTATTTTTAGTTTAAAAGTAAATAACTGTAATAATGGCCACTTTAATATCCCTAATGATAATACTAAATGTATAATATATGTTAAAAGGAAACCTTTTTTAGCCTACTAACAGGGCTATGGGATATACAGTATGAGACAGAAACACTGATCTATAACTGACATGCTTGTTTGCGACCCATCTTTGCCCCCTGTCTCACCTGCTGTGAAGTTAAAAGGAGACCAGTCCTCCCTGACAGTGTGTAAATCCTGTGCATCATACTGAAACAATTGGACTGACAGCATAAGACTCTTACAGCTGCGCTCTGCCCGGTCTCATACATAACATGAAAGACATCTAAAACATACAGACAGCTCTGACATCTTAATAAAGAAAGCCAGTTATTTTAAAAATAATTTTCTCTTTTCATCTGTTTACAGAAAAGGAGACACATTTCAGGTTTTGCAGGCTAGACACAGAGCATAATATAACTTAAAAATATGTAGCTTTCATTCTTGTTTTAGACTATGTGGTTAGTCTAAATAGTTTTCAGCAGGCTGGTATTAGATGCTCTTTTTAGGTCTTGTTAAATTTATGAAAAGATATATTAGTTTAAAATTAATGCAGGATGCTTTATTTAGAAGTGTGGGCAGAATCAAGTCTAAATCAATGTTAGGGAATGTCATTCCCAGATTAGCATCTTTATCATTTCACCATAAAAATTTGGGGTTGCCCTCTGTTTTCATATGTTTTGATGTCTATGTTTTGTTCTGAGACATATAGAGCCCAACAGTCTGGTTCCAGAAGTAAAATTCCCATTCCATAGACAAACTGATTTTTAATGATAATTTACAATCCATTAAAAAGACAGACCCACCGTGAGTTCCAAGGTTGTTAATCGATGGTATATGCTTCTGTTGAAGATATCAGTTCGCATTATTTCAACTTTATTTAAAAGTGGCATTTCTGATGAAGAACTACACTACCAATGAATCCTAAAGGGGCAAAGATCCACCAATCAGAAAATTGTGGCAAACAAAGTGCACCAAACAGGCTCTGCAGCTCCAATGAAGCACTGTGAATGATGCAATCGAGTCTCCCTTCACTCTCAAACTACTTGTGTATTTTTATATCTGAATATTTGGCATTAAAATTAAAATGTATTGTTTATACAGTATTCTTATATGAAACAACTTTAAAATAGTTTTATATATTTCCCATCGTTTTTAATCTGATTACATAATTCACAATGCTTAATGGGATTATAGTTCATTTCCTCATTAAAGACGTTAAGTACATGGTCTTGTACCTTTTGTCTTTTTGTCCAATTTTCAAATATTTTTTTTGCTTCAAAATCACAGTTTGTACACTGTAATTCACCTCGGAGGTGGTTGTTTTGATTAATGGTTTAGAACTCTTTTATGAAGGATTTTATAAAATCCCTATGGAAAAATGAATGGGAAAAATACTTCCGGAACCAAGATGGCTGAAAAAGTGGGTGGGTACTGTTGTGCTCTGTTAGTGGTTATTTAGTGGTGTTTGCTTATTAGTGTGTTAAAGCAAGCATCACTATTACTATTACTTTTACAACAGTATTTGAACAAATCCCTAACCCTAAGTATTAAACTTAAGTGGGTAACTTCTTCTGTACCATTTGCGAATACGGACATACAGTAAATTATACCTCAAATCATGTAGCTTGTTAAGGAGAGGTCTGCTATTACTTTTCTAAGCGTTCAGTCTTACGATGTTCGGGAAAACTATATGAAAACAGTCGTATTTTTAAAAATTCTATTTAAAATGCATTCTCTTCCATCTCCACGGTTCCTTTTGCCCTGAAATTCCTTGATCGGCATCCCAGATGTTCCTTAAATGATTAATTAACAATGTGAATTATCTGTTAGCAGTTTTATTGCATTTTCAATAATTTGCCTCACTGGACTTTCAAGAATATAAAATGAATAAAATAAAGCCATCTTAAGCACAACCATTGCATGCATGATCCATTAGCACAGTATTACGCTTATCAAAGCAATGTCATTGTACACTGTCAGTCTACTGCTGCTTCTCACTTAACATATCAACGGATCTGAAGTTGACAGCCATTAAAAATGTTATGTCTTGGCGCTTGTAAAAACTGAAGGTTATGACAAGATCCACAATTGTCATCAGCTCACAACGTAATTACATGAGTGATGTTCTTCATAATGTGCCTTTCCTGGTATCCTTTTAACATTGGTTAATCTGTTTCCACATTGCACTGAACTCAGTCACTAATGCATGTACAAATTAATTCTAAAGCCTCTGGAAAGCCCCCCATTGGCCCTGCACCCATTACCCCTCTGTTGATCACTGGTTCCAAGACCAGTTTAACAATCAATGATCTCGGGCTGTTGAAAAACGACTTTACATTGGAAAACAACGAAAGTAAAATCTCTAAGCAAAAGTGGGTTGAAAACAAGGAACAGTTTATTTCTGTTGAAAAAACATTCATGGAACAAAAACATTTATTTGCTATGCATGCACAGAAATTGCCAACATGGAGAGGTTACCTCGTTCTTAAAAAACCATGATCAAAACTGTGCAAGATCTAAAAAACAAAAAAAAGTCCTACAAGAATTGAATGTCTTTTATTAAAATTCAATGAATGGATAAAAGGAAGCTACAGTACATGAACAACACAGAAATTAACAATTCGAAGGAATAAATACTTAATTAAGCTGTAAGTATCTTTGAGACCTGGTATCCATCCCCAAGTGTGACACTATGCCTTCATCTGCTGTTTTATTGGCTGCATGGGCCTTTTTGTTTATCAAATGGCAGGATATTGATTATCGACAATGATCAATGCCTCAGATTAAAAATGTGTATTTTTATTTAATTAGCCAAATGCACTGCCTGTGTTAAATATAATAGCGTTAAACATATGTCATTTATTTAATCTATTATAAACACAGTAAAATAAATCAATAAATTCAATATCTGAGTAATCTAAACTGGATTCTTAAACATTTGTACATCTTAAAAGTTGTACAGTACATATGTAAAAGGATTTGCATGGTTTTAGATAAGGATGTAACTCCTGACAATTCCCTGGCTGACCACTAGGGGGAGCAATTAACTTTTGAACTCTCTCCACTCTGTTGGATTAATGATCTAACGATCAAGCACTGATGGGAAACTACACCCATGCACTTTTCTCTCGCGCTGTCTCTCTTCCAGTGAACGTAATTACAACATTGGCAACAGAGAACTGCTTGCGGTCAAGGTGGCTTTAGATGAGTGGCGACACTGGCTAGAGGGGGCTAAACATCCGTTCTTGGTCTGGACTAACCATAAGAACCTGTCTTACATACAGGAGGCTAAGCAACTCACACCACGTCAGGCCAGGTGTGCACTTTTTTTTATCACTTCCACTTCAACTTGTCCTACCGCCCAGGCTCTAAGAATCAGAAACCTGATGCTTTGTCCAGGCAGTTTGATACCCCTGAGCAAGTTCAGAACCCTGAGCCGATCCTCTCAAGCACCCGGTTTGTGGCACCTATCCGGTGGGGAATAGAGACTATTGTCAGGAGGGCTCAAAGAACAGAGGCAGACCCAGGCAATGGCCCACGAGGCTGTATATTTGTTCCCAAATCAGTTCGTTCTCAAGTACTACAGTGGGGGCACTCCTTGAGACAGACAAGACACCCTGGTAGTGGAAGGACACTGGAGTTTCTGAAGAGACAATTTTGGTGGCCCACCATGGAGGAGGATGTCCGTTCATTTGTTGCGGCCTGCCCCACTTGCGCTTGAAGCAAGACACCTAGGATACATCCTCAAGGTTTGTTGCTTCCACTTCCCATTCCATCCCGACCTTGGTCTCACATCTCAGTTGACTTTATCACAGGACTTCCCCTATCTGAAGGTAACACCATAATTTTTGTTATTGTTGATAGATTTTCTAAGGCTTGCCATTTCATACCTTTAACCAAGCTGCCCTCCGCCCAAGAAACAGCTAAGCTCCTGTTGCAATGTCTTGTCCGACTACATGGTATCCCTCAGGATATTGTGTCAGACCGTGGACCACAATTTACTTCTCAGTTTTGGAAGGCTTTCTGCAGACTCTTGGGTGCATCTGTTAGCCTCTCTTCGGGGTTTCACCCTCAGTCCAATGGGCAGACTGAGAGGATGAATCAAGAGCTGGAGACCACCTTGTTTCGTCCAATCCCACGTTATGGAGTAAAGAACTGTTTTGTGTGGAATATGCTCACAACACCCTTAAGAGCTCCTCAACAGGTATGTCACCATTTGCAGTTCAGTTTGGTTACAAGCCTCCTCTGTTTCCAGAGCAAGAACCTGAGGTCGGTGTACCTGCAGCAGAGTCAATGGTTCGTCACTGCCATCGCATATGGAGGATAGCAAGGTCCGCCCTACTACGAGCCTCACATCGTCAACAACAACAGGCCAACCGACGACGCAGACGAGCTCCGCTGTTTCACTCGGGACAGAGGATTTGGCTATCCACTCGAGATCTTCCATTGTGGTGGAATTCCACAAACTGGTCCCTCGCTACATTGGCCCTTTCAAAGTCCTGCAGAGAGTTAATCCAGTGGCATACAGTATACAAATTCCTCCATCCATGAGGGTCTATCCAACCTTCCACGTGTCACAACTAAAGACGTTTGTCACCAGCCCCTGCTGCCAGCATCCAAACCCACCCCCCACCTCCCTCCCAACCCCCTCTCCCCGTATTGTTGGGGACCAACCTGTGTTTATGGTCCATCATCTGTTAGACTCTCACCAAGTTCGTGGAGGGCTACAATACCTAGTGGATTGGGAGGGGTATGGACCAGAGGAATGGTCCTGGGTTCCAGCCCGGGACATCCTGGACCCTGAACTAATCCAGGAGTTTCACCATCGCCACCCTGACCGTCCCAAGGGGAACGTCAAAAGACGTTCGTAGAAGGTGGGGGGTCCTGTGAGACTCCTGACAATTCCCTGGCTGGCCACTAGGGGGAGCAATGAAATATTGAACTCTCTCCACTCTGTTTGATTAATGATCTAGACTCAGGCACCCATTATAACAGTAACCATATGTAAAGAATATTTAAGAATCTTTCATCATATAAACCCATATTGATTTGGCACTATTTAAAATGTAGGGGACACCGGGGCTAGTTGTTACATGGAGAGGTTGTCCCAAGGGCTATATCTCAGTAATGATAAGATTTGGAGACAAAAAGTAATTTACTGAAATGTGTATTAGCAGAGATTTTGTATGTTGGTTTCAAACACTTAGTTTAAATTATTCTTAGATTAGAATAATTTTTGTCAATTCTACCTTCCAAAGTCAATTTTAACTATAATCATATTATTTTTATATATATATATATATATATATATATATATATATATATATATATATATATATATATTATAGCTCTTGGGTAAACAAGCGAACATAATCAAACCACACTGGCATGCATTAAGGCAAGGGTCAACACTTAAAAAAGGTTGTTCAGTTTACTTAATTAAAGTGAACTAAACCAACACAATTCAAGAGCATTTTGTCACAACTTGATTTCATTGTGTTCTATCCAATTAAATATGTAAAATAGAAATGTACTTTTGAAAATAGAAATCCGTTTGAGTTGCGACTACATAAAGACTTTTTGTGGGCAGGGCCCTCCATTTCCCAGCGTGCATTGCATGGAACTGGATGGGGTGAACAAATGTTGAAATTTTGTGTTATTTTATACATTTTTGAGCAAATTGAGAATAGGAGGAGATTTGTTTATTTTAAATATTCTACTATATTGGTATTTAAAAAGAGTGTCTGTTAGGCTGGAGTTTTGAGGGTTACCACTACGGTGAAGATTGGCGCTTGTGCTTAGGTTGAGGATGGACTTTCACGTTCAAGTGATGAGTGCTGTTTAGTTCCAAAAGCTTCCACTTGCTCATATGGCAAATGCTAAAAAATAATATAATAAGTTAAGTTGGAACAACATGAGAAAATGTATTAAATTAAACATTATTAAATTGAGTTTGACTAACCTATTAAAGTTGAGTTAAAACTACTATAGTATGTTGATTTTACCTTATTTAAATTGGTGATGACGTGAGGAATTACATTTTCCTTGATCTTTTGACATTTAAGAAGTCATTGTACAATAAAAACATACTGTAAGTTTCAGAACTGAAAACTTCCTCCTTAATAGAAGAAGAGCCTTATTTAACCCAAGCTGCAAAAACGGCTCGTTTGGAATTTGTGGAACTTGTTACATCACAAGGACCAAATACATCTGCATATGACTAACTCTTCAGTAATACATCTATGCCTATTTTTCGTCATTGTACACTTGGCCCCACCCACTGGGGGTCTCAGAGTCAGACACACAGGTGTCATGGGAAATTCATCCAAAGTGGACTTGCACAGGACACCTGACAGGACCGCGGCATCACCGAAGAGCGCACAGTGGTAACTCACACCCGGACCTGTGCACTCAACACAAAGACAGGACATGAAACACAAGACAGAACATGAGGCGATGATGTCACGGTCCCATTAGACAAAAACCCAACCTGACAAAGTGACAGGACTATTACATTACCATTGTATTGTTAACTAGTCTACTGGATAGTGTGGCAGCAAAATTAACAATAATTCCAGTCTAAGTGTTCATTAGAAAATAAGGCAGTTTGTTTTTTTCTTCAATTTTGTATCTGGATTAAAGGATTCAGATCTATTTTTTGTTCAATTTAGTTGTAAGATATCAGTTCACTTTTCATTCACAGTTATTTTTTGGAACCCATTCAACTTAAATATTGTTATAATTTGTAAACAAATAATAATAATAATAATACATTATTATTATTATTATTATTATTATTATTATTATTATTATTATTGACTTTTATAATTTTAAATACAATATTAATATTTCTCAGTCATGCACCTTTAACTTTAAAACCATCTCATTTATTTTCACATTCTGAAATCTGCAGGAAGTCCTGTATGTGTCTGTTTGTAGGCAAGTTCACAGTAGTTTAATTCACTTCTTATTCAAATTCTGGTATAATGCACACCCGGTGCCGTTCTAAATGCATATTATAAATGAACCGAACTTTTGACCATCTACATCTGAGATGTTGTTTATGAGTAGCGCTCAAATATTGCGCACCACATGAAGGCTAAAAATAGCTGTGAGTGTATATTTAAGTATATTTACTGATTAAACACAGCTTTTTGTGATTCACAGAGCTATCGCACGTCTTCAAGTGGCTTTGAATAAAATGCACAAGTCATATGAACTGCTTTAATGGTGTTTTTATGGTTCTTTTATGTCATTTTTGGAGCTTGACAGTAACGAACATGACTAACACACAGTATCGGATTTTGATTGGGCTCTTCGGACCGATACCCGATCTGGCTAAAAACATCAGTATTGGAGCCGATACCGATCCAGGTATCAGATCGGTGCCATCCCTATAAGTAACCAATTTTATTCACTATTGTTTTTTAAATGTCATGACTGTTTGATTGTTTATGGTGTGCTTGAGTGAACAGCTTGGTACATTGAGATGAAATATGTTGGGTGTACATTATGTTAACCCTGAAATGTACTTTTACAATGTTGTGTGGAGTTTGTTCATTTCTTCAGATTGAATTTCAAATATGGCTGTATTAGAAGGGCTGCATGATGTTAGCCAATCACAACAGTGGGCCTTTACATTGATGTCTTAAAGGACAAGACAGCTTAAAACCGAGCTTTCAGACAGAGGGCCAGAGACAGGGGGATTATTATATATGACTAAATTATGACTATTCGGTGCAACAAAACTTTACTAATATTATAAGAGGACTTCAGGGAAGATAAAAAAAATAATAATAATTAAAAAAAGAGTCATGAACCCCTTAAACTAAATTATGTTGGCTCAGTGAAAATGACTTAAAGTGCACCTATTATGGATTTTTAATGTGCCAAATTTTGTTTTAAAGGTCTTATACAATAGATTTACATGCATCCAAGGTCAAAAAACACTTTCATTTGCTCATAAATTAAATTGCAGCATTGCCTTTTTTTCCCCAGTGTCAAAAATGACTCCTTCAATGATCCGTTCTAAAGGATTCATTCTAAACTCCTCCTTTCAGAGAGCCTACTCTGCTCTGATTGGTCAGATGTCCCAGTCTGTTGTGATTGGTCTACCGCTTACAGAGCGTGTCAGAAAGGAAACGCCCACTACCATATCCGAGTTTCAGCTCCGTCTGAAAAAATGTCTGTTTTACCTTACCAATTTGAGCACGAGTCCGACAGTGATGCATTGGAAGATAAACCCGAACTACAATCACAACGAGAACAGGACGTTTCTCAGTGGTAAGTTTATATGTAGTTTGACAATAACGTGAGTTAGCCGGTTAGCAGAGGCTAACAGCTAACAGGCTAACAGCGTGCACTGGCTGTACATGTAAACAGACCAGAGGCGGGGTTTTTTTGTTACCAAATTAGGTAGGTTAGTACAGGAAGTAAGTCTGGAATTACTAATGACTCGTTTCAGGTATTCAGAATTTCAGGTTCTTTCTTTTGGGTGTCAGTAACTCCATATTTCATGCACTTTGATTTTTGAAACTTTGCAGACTTTTTTACATACACAAACAGCTATATAACACACTACATGAAAGGTAATATTTGAAAAACCATAATAGGTGCTCTTTAATCTGAATGATCGAAATTAAACTGCTTGTAAAAACTATCTCGAATTCAATTAAGTGAATTACGTAATTTTTTGAGTAGGCAAATTTTTACAGAAAGGTTTAAATGTGTTTTTAGGACAAAGTTATTTTTCATGAAAGTCAAGTCGGGGCATGTTGTCACATGTGTTTTAATTGTCATAAATTCCTACAATTTATTAATCACAATATTTGTTGTCCAAAACAATGTTTTGCTATTTTTGTATGTTACCTTTTCCATTGTTTCATTAATCATTTTGTGCTTCATAAATGTAAATAATTAACAGGACCATTCAGGAATACAGAAGTACCCAGACCTTAAGGTCATTAACACAATAGTTAGACAATAGTTAAACAGACAGTCCTTGAGTGATAACTGAAATACTCTCAAGTCAGTGTTTATGGTTTATTAGTCTGCTGTGCTTATTCCTAGATAATGGAGAAAAGCATTGACATTTATCAAGGTAGAGAGTGTGAAAGATCCATGGTAAGGTCAAACATCTAAGTGCTAAAAATAATGGCAGAGAGAAAAAGCCAATTACGTAAAACTCCTGACTTATAGCTCAATAATCCTACATTGTAATTTTAAATCATCCTCACCCCAGTTCCCAGCTCTATGAAATGTAATACAGTCACACACTTGTCCAACCTCAATAATGTGAGCACAGTAGGGAATCCGATCTCAATTTGATTCAAAGGTATTGTGCACAAACCAATGGATCCTAGTTTTAACAGACTGTGAGGATGTATTTCCACTTCAATTGAGCAGGTTAAAAATAGCAAATTAATTTGTTTGACATTTTTAATTATTTAATATATATTTATATCACTATACTTTATGTTATATTACCTTGGCATTAATTAAAAACAAACTAGTCAACACTCCTGCAATGGGGGCTTCATATACAGTTGCTGAGGGTAAATTTGGCATCTTTCTCTCTTCTGATTGTCGTCAAAGTTCCTGTAAGACAAGCTAGGTCACTCTGCAGCCATGTTCATAATTCCTCCGGGCAGCCTGCAGGACACTATTTCCTATGGATTCAAGCACAGCTCCTGTCCACTTGAATGGAAAAAAATTTAATCTCCAAAGCGATTGGTCAAATCTGACAAAAATCGTATTATAAATTGTGCTGCTTTAGCTCAGATCACCCTTAAAAACACTATTTTTTCAGGCTGGTTTAGCTAATGCACGTTCTTTAGTTAACTGAGAGGTGATATCTCTATCAAAATGTGATTTTTTTTTTTTTTTAACTGTAAGTGCGGGACTTCCATGGTAATCCGTCTCATCCTATACAGTCTCTGTCGTAATTCATCTCTCTCTCATTTTTACCCCTTTGGTAAAGCCGTGGTAACTCAATTTTTTTTTCTTTTGCTGCTGGAGGAAATGGGAATGCTAAAATAATATTTGCTATGGTCTCCCATTCACCACTATAGAAGTTTACCCCACTATAGTTTACTTCCATGGTCCAAAGTCATAAGTAGCTTAAAGCAATTAATGCGACAGGACATAACGTTAAGTTATTAGCAGATAATTAGTAACATACAGGCATTCAAGTACTAAAAAAGTTAAATGTGCTTAGCGATTTCAGAAGTTTTGCTAACTTCTGCCATTCACACATTTTTCACCCTTTCTCCAAAATACTGCCCTCCAAAAACATGTCAGCCAACCCAATGTCAGCAAAGGTCCAAAATGATTGACAGACAGAGAGCGTTTATGACTGGTTATTTTTCTGATTGGCTAAAAAGGTGTGGGTTGCTTCCTGACTCTTTTGTGCTGCTTACATCTAGAACTGTCACAGAGACAGATGGGATTTCAAAGGACACCTATTTCAGTGATATTATCTGTGGTATTAAAATAAACGACAACTATAATACAGAGGGGGAACAACTAGAAAAATAAGGACGACATATTATAATTGCAACCTAGTCTCATAGAATGAACTTTCCTGGTGAAATTAATACTAGAGGCGCTACAACAACTGTGCGGTTTATACACTTTCACAAAAATCACAGGTACTATGGCTGTTTATGACTTTATGAACACTTATTTTTCGCACAATTACTCACACCTGGCTACGCTATTATATCAAAACACTTTTATTCTAATGCATACATTTTAACGCTTGTGTAGACCCACCTACATTTACACACATATTCCAATGTGATCATCTTCTGTGGTAGCTCACCTGATAGATTGTTGGACTTTGGATTTGGAGACCAAGCCTCGAGCACAGTTAAGGACCCTCGAAACAAAACTGAAAGTGAAGCAAAAGTGCCATAGAAGCGACACGAAATGACGTGGTTGCTTCAGTAAATAAGCTTTTCATGTCAAATTTGTTTTTAAAACACTATCGGTTAGGTTTAGGCATTAGTTCAGGGTAAGGATGTCTCTTTTGTTAAGCTCTCATTTATCTTTTAGTACACTATTGGTTACGTTTAGGTTAAATTTGGGTTAGGGAGGTACATTTTACTCATTCAAACATCCATCTAAATTCACCTTAAAAACCTTGTCTGATTACAACATAATTTTACTCACTTTTGGCGGCCCCCGTTTCAATGGAAAATGTGCAATGAAGCACGTAATTTTGGTTTGCAAAAATGTTGTCATTGTCACATAATTTTCTTGAGATCAGGCTGTATAATTACATGAGCTTGGCTCGTGAATATTAATTAGGTAACGTAACTTTTGCCCAGTTGCCCTTGTCAAAGTCCCAATCCACTGCGGAAGTGACTGATTGGCAGAGGCTTCTTCTAGGTTTCAAAGTCATTGCTTTATGAGGCAGACTATATTTTTTTCTTTGCATAGTTGCCAAATGTCTTTGCACACTTGCCAAAATAAAAGTATTTTTTCCTAAAATCTGAGTTATAATGTTTGCTCTTGCAGTATCTGTATCATTAAGAAAGGTGGGGTGTCTTCCATGTAATGAAATTATTGTTTAGGTTGTATAATGTTTATTTATTTTTTTAGATCTGAAAATGTATTTCAAATAATTAGCAGCTTGCAAGAGCATAAAATTGACCTCCTGATGCGTAGTTTATGATGAAATATGTTTGTAAAGAGGAGGCGAGAAGCAGCTTTCCTGGTTCAGGTAAGTGTTTTATTCTCCTTACTGCAGCAAATACACTCTTTCCGGGCTTTCCCAATGTTCATTAATTCCCTCTCAAAGTAAACAAACTACTTTACAAAAATAAACTCTCAGCTATGCTACAATAAACTCCTGACTTCACAATAGGGTCTCTGGTGCCCAGGCTCTCTCTCTCATCTACTTGCGGTCTGGCTCTATTTATGCCGCTCTCCCCGTGCTCACTGAAATTAGAGACAGGTGCTAGACATAATTTAGCTCAGGTGTAAGCACCCTTACCGCTATCTCTCTCCGGAGAGATGCTTGACCACGCCCCCACTGCCACATATCCCCACCGCCCGACTCAGGCCGGGGCGGCATCCGGCCTGCCTACCACTCCCCCCCCATTCCTGGAAAGGAAGTTGGCGACAGCCATCTGCACCCCCGGTCTGTGGACCACCTTGAACTTAAATGGCTGAAGAGCCAGATACCAACGGGTGATCCAGCGTTAGTATCTTTCATGTGGTGGAGCCACTGGAGTGGGGCGTGATCCGAGCAGAGGGTGAAGGCCCGCCCCAGCAGGTAGTATCGGAGAGTGAGGACCACCCACTTGATGGCGAGACACTCCTTTTCCACGGTGCTGTACTTAGTTTCCCTTAACGAGAGCTTTCGGCTAATGTACAGCACCGGGCGCTCCTCCCCCTCCACCACCTGCGAGAGTACGGCCCCCAGCCCCCTGTATGAAGCATCTGTCTATAAAACAAAAGGGAGAGAGAAGTCAGGTGAATGTAAAAGCGGCCCCCCGCAAAGTGCGGCTTTAACTTGCGTGAATGCCCGTTGACACTGCTCCGTCCACTGGACCGGATCTGGAGCTCCCTTTTTAGTGAGATCAGTCAGCGGGCTGGTGACGTCCGAATAATTAGGCACGAACCTTCTATAATAGCCAGCCAGCCCCAGGAACTGTCTCACCCCCTTTTTGGTCTTGGGTCTCGGGCAGGTCGCAATCACCACTGTCTTGTCAATTTGGGGACGCACCTGCCCGTGGCCCAAGTGGAACCCCAGATACCATACCTCCACCCGTCCAATCGCGCAATTCTTCGGATTCGCTGTGAGTCCCGCTCGGCGCAGCGATCTCAGAACCGCCCTCAGATGTTGCATATGCCGCTGCCAATCATTGCTATAAATGATGATGTCGTCTAAATAGGCAGCGGCGTAAGCTGAATGCGGTCTGAGGATTCGGTCCATGAGACGCTGAAACGTAGCCGGGGCTCCAAACAAACCGAACGGAAGTGTCACAAATTGGTGTAATCCAAACAGTGTGGAGAAGGCGGTTTTCTCACGGGAAATTGGTGTCAAGGGGATCTGCCAATAACCCTTCGTCAAATCCAATGTCGAATAAAAACGAGCAGTGCCCAACCGATCGAGCAACTCATCAACGCGAGGCATTGGATACGCATCAAATTTAGACACCGCGTTGACTTTCCTATAATCCACACAGAATCGCACAGACCCGTCGCTCTTAGGCACTAGAACAACTGGACTGGACCAATCACTGTGGGATTCTTCTATTACCCCCATATCAAGCATCGCATCCAATTCTTCCCGAACAATTTTCTTTTTGTGTTCGGGTAGTCGATAGGGGCGGCTACGTACCACCACCCCCGGCTCGGTCTCGATGTGGTGATGGATGAGGTTTGTACGTCCCGGTAGAGGGGAGAACACATCTGCAAACTCCTGTTGCAACCTAGCAACCTCCGCGAGTTGGCTAGGTGAGAGGTGGTCTCCGCAAATGACTGGGGTGAACTGTTTATGTTTTGAACTCACCTTCGGTCCGAGCTCCGCCTTCTCGGGAACTACCATAGCCAATGTCACGGGAACCACCTACCTCCACAATTTCGGGAGATTGAGGTGGTATATTTGACGAGCGTCCCCTCTATCAGTTCGTTTAACCTCATAATCGAGATCTCCCACTCGTCGTGTGACCTTAAAGGGTCCTTGCCACTTGGCGAGTAATTTAGAGCTCGATGTGGGAAGCAATACAAGCACTTTATCTCCCGGTGCAAATTCCCTTAGCTGAGTTCCCCTGTCATACAGTCAGCGCTGTCGTTCTTGAGCTTGGAGCAAATTCTCCTGTGTTAGTTGTCCCAAAGTGTGGAGTTTTGCTCTAAGATCAAGAACGTACTGAATTTCATTTTTACTGTTTGAAGGTCCTTCCTCCCAGGCCTCTCGCAATACATCAAGCACGCCGCATGGGCGTCGCCCATACAGCAGCTCGAATGGGGAGAAGTCAGTGGAGGCTCGCGGGACCTCTCGTACTGCAAATAACAGGGGGTCGAGCCATTTATCCCAGTTTCTAGAATCATCGTGCACGAACTTACGAATCATGTTTTTGAGAGTTTTATTAAATAGTTCCACCAGGCCATCCATTTGAGGATGGTATACACTGGTGCGAATCGATTTAATATTTAACAACTCGTACAGTTCGCGTAGTGTCCGTGACATAAATGTTGTGCCCTGATCGGTGAGGATTTCTTTCGGAATCCCCACCCGGGAGATTATTTTGAAGAGTGCCTCCGCAACACTGCGTGCTGAGATGTTGCGAAGACGCACGGCTTCCGGATATCGCGTTGCATAGTCCACTAGGACCAATACAAAGCGATGTCCGCGTGCTGACCGTTCTAATGGCCCGACGAGGTCCATTCCAATTCTCTCAAAGGGGACCTCGATCAAAGGGAGAGGACGCAATGGCGCTTTTGGGGTGGCCGGTGGGTTAACCAGTTGGCATTCACGGCAAGCCGCACACCAACTGCGGACATCGCCGCCAATGCCCGGCCAATAGAAACGGGCTATTAGATGGTTCAGTGTTTTCCTTTCTCCTAGGTGACCCGCCATGGGATTATAATGAGCCGCCTGGAATACCATTTCCCGACGGCTCCTTGGAATCAAAAGTTGGGTTGTATCCTCTTTGGTCCGAGTGTCCTGTGTCACTCGATACAACCGCTCATTTATAATTGCAAAATAGGGGTATGAAAGGGCGATGTCCGGCTGGAGTCGTTGACCATCGATAACTCTCACTTGGTCAAAGGCGTGTTTGAGGGTTTCGTCTTGCGACTGCTCCAAAGGGAAATCCCCCTCAGGGAATTCCCTGAGAAGGGGAGGGGCTGCAGCCTCTCCCCCTCTCTCGTCATTATGACGTGGAGCTGTCGAGGATGGCCCCGGCTCCGCCTCCCCTGCCAGAGCATCGCACATTGCACATCTCCCTAACTTTACACAGGACCCATCCGTGCAAATTCCCTTTAATAAAGCTCTAAAGTCAGGCCAATCAGTCCCCAAAATCAGCGGATGGGTGAGGCGGGAACTAACCGCGGCCTCCACTCTATGCTTTTTCCCCCGGAATTTAATCGTCAGGGTCACCACCGGATACTTGTGAATATCCCCGTGTACACATTTCACCTTCACCGTTTTAGTTGTGACCAATGCCTCGGGTTGAACCAAGCATTGGTGGATAGTGGTTTGATTACCCCCAGTGTCCACCAACGCTTGGTGAGTACCCCCCTTGACACTTACCAGTATCCGGTACGCTCCGGCCCAGTCGGGGGCAGCCTGTGGGAGGTCAGAGACCTGCACCACCGTCCCCAGCTCCATCAGAGGGCACTGATCTCAGAAGTGGCCCGGGTCTCAGCACCTCCGGCAGGCCGGCCCAGGCGCTACGCCCGCACTTGCGTCGGCGGGAGCCCCCCCCTGAGGGGGAGAGCGGCGGGGCATTGGAACAGAGGAAGGTGTCGCCTCCCACACCCGGGGAACTGGTCTCCGTGGCTGAAGTCCTCCTCGTCCGCGTGGGGCAGGAACGGGACCTGGAGAGAGAGCAGAATAAGAGGAGATAGGGGAGGGGAATGAGACAGGGGAAAGAGAGAGAGAGAGGGAGGGCTCTTCCGTCCTCGGGATCGCCGCCATGTGGTCCTCCACAAGCTGGATAGCTTCCTCCAGCGACGCCGGGCGGTGGCACTGGACCTACTCCGCCATCCCTTTTGGCAGTTGATGTGTTAATTGCTCCAGTACCACCTGGTCGATGATCGCGTCGACGCCGCGGTCCCCCGCTAGCAATCATCTTCGGCAGGCGTCGCGGAGCTGTTGGGCGAAGGCAAACGGGCGGTCGGAGTTCTCCAACTTCAGGCTCCGGAAGAGCTGGCGACTTTCTTCCGGACTCCGACCAACCCGTTGCAGGATGGCTTTTTTTAAGTCTCCTTAGGCCAGGAGGCTCATCGCTGGTAGTTGTTGAGCCGCAAGCTGGGCTTCCCCGGACAGTAGCGGAATGAGTCGGGCCGCCCACTGGTCGAGCAGCCAGCCCCAGATCTCAGCGGTGTGTTCAAAGAGATCCAGGAACGCCTCTGGGTCATCCGCCGCCCCCATCTTTTGTAACGCAGGCGGGGGTAACGGCGTGTGGGTGTCCGGGGTCGCGGCTGCAGATGCCTCCTGGCTGAGAAGGCTCCGGATCGCCTGTCAGTCCTCTGCTTGAGCGCGCATGAGCTCCACAAACCGGCGGTCTTGATCTTGCTGAAGCTCAAGCAGGGATTGCTGGTGGCTCCGATGTAGGCCAGCGAGGGCCTGGAGGATCTCCGCCAACTGGGAGGACTCTACGGGGCGACTTCCATCCATTTTTAACCAAACTTCAGTCCCGGGTTTTGGCACCAGTGTAAAGAGGAGGCGAGAAGCAGCTTTCCTGGTTCAGGTAAGTGTTTTATTCTCCTTACTGCAGCAAATACACTCTTTCCGGGCTTTCCCAATGTTCATTAATTCCCTCTCAAAGTAAACAAACTACTTTACAAAAATAAACTCTCAGCTATGCTATAATAAACTCCTGACTTCACAATAGGGTCTCTGGTGCCCAGGCTCTCTCTCTCGTCTGCTTGCGGTCTGGCTCTATTTATGCCGCTCTCCCCGTGCTCACTGAAATTAGAGACAGGTGTTAGACATAATTTAGCTCAGGTGTAAGCACCCTTACCACTTTCTCCCCCGCTGCCACAATGTTTAATAAAGCAAAAAAAGAAAAAGTGGTAAGGACTTATTTTTTCATCAAACTGACTGGGGGGAACAGTTTTCTATTATTATGGAATAGCATACTATAGAATTTTAAGGGCAAGTATAGCACCTCCTAATTTGCAATACTTTTGGTTCAGTGCACTCACATATTCCATATAGTTCACCCAAAAATGACATTATTAACTCACTTTCATATCATTACAAACCTGTGAGTGAATCATTTGTGATTAATTTCACAAATCGAAATACAAGATACAGTTCTTGATTTCAATTCACAGACTCAATGATTCAGTCGCAACGGTTTACAGCTTATTGAAAGCTCTAAATTTTACACAAAGCTGGCTAAACAAGACACATGGGCTACTTTTATGTTGTTTTATGGACGTGGTTACTATGAACTATGTCGTTATTTGGAAAGGGGCTGAATGAATTTTTTCAAAACATCTCATTTTATGTTCCACTGAAAAAATACCAGCATACAGGTTATTACACAGACATAAGGGGAATCATTTAAATAAGGACAGAATTTTCATAATGGGTGGAGCTATTGCTTTAAACTCTCTTCACAGAGAATAACTTCCAGTTTCATGCTTAAGATCTTCTGCAACCTCTAATACAGCGTGACATATACTTGGATGCTCATTTATGATGCCTTTGCAAGAGCAACACATTCTGGGTACACCATCAAGATACATCAAAAGGTGTCAGCTGATTTCCATGCAGAAAAGCACCAGAATTAGATCTTGACACACCAGGAACCTTACTGAGGTTGTATCAGGTGACAGTTTTGATACTATGGACTGTCACGTTGTCACATCAATGACAGTCCTTATCCTAATCAACAGGATGGGGTCTGTCTGCGACTCCCTGTGCAAGCCCAAGTTAGCACATGGGTGAACGAGTTTGTGTCTGTTCATGCTCAAAGCGAGATTACTCAGGATGAAAATGTGGGGAAAAAATGATTATGTGCACATAATGATGATGATTACAGGATGTCACATTGGAGTTTTTCCCCAGGGGAAGCAGAGATGAAATTAAAAACCCCTGGATGACATTTGCAGACACTTCAGACTGAGAAGCAAGAATGGATGATCGTTACACCTCTAAATTGTCTCCTGCTGTTGATTATGGTGCGGGGACATTCTTGTTGTTGGTTGGTAAGTGCATTTATTTTTCATACCGCTAAAATATATTACAGTATATAGAAGCGGGTTTTTTTTTTTTTTTTTTTTACATTACATTTAACATATTAATGACAACCCTCTTATACCTCGGAATTCATGTTTAATGTATGGAGAGAGCTGTCGA